>NC_074686.1:35215049-35515049 GCF_029448725.1 Salvelinus fontinalis | reverse complement strand
TACTACAGCTTCATCTACAACGGCCCTTACATAACATCCCCAGGGTTTAATGTTCTCTCTCAAGGGACGAGTACGAATGATAATCACGTGTAACTGTTTTTCTCAGCATGTCATCATCAGTACAGTATACGTACTGTAGAACACCCAACCATAAAACGTACAGTATACGTACTGTAGAACACCCAACCATAAAACGTACAGTATACGTACTGTAGAACACCCAACCATAAAACGTACAGTATACGTACTGTAGAACACCCAACCATAAAACGTACAGTATACGTACTGTAGAACACCCAACCATAAAACGTACAGTATACGTGGTGTAGAACACCCAACCATAAAACACACAGTATACGTACTGTAGAACACCCAACCATAAAACACACAGTATACGTACTGTAGAACACCCAACCATAAAACGTACAGTATACGTACTGTAGAACACCCAACCATAAAACGTACAGTATACGTACTGTAGAACACCCAACCATAAAACGTACAGTATACGTACTGTAGAACACCCAACCATAAAACGTACGATATACGTACTGTAGAACACCCAACCATAAAACGTACAGTATACGTACTGTAGAACACCCAACCATAAAACATACAGTATACGTACTGTGGAACACCCAACCATAAAACATACATTATACGTGGTGTAGAACACACAACCATAAAACGTACAGTATACGTACTGTAGAACACCCAACCATAAAACGTACAGTATACGTGGTGTAGAACACACAACCATAAAACGTACAGTATACGTACTGTGGAACACCCAACCATAAACGCTTGATGAGGTGAGATCTAATCCTTTACAGTCTGTAGTCCATATGAGATTCATATCTTACATCTGGACAGACAGAGAAATTGTTCCAAATGGCACCCTATTCACTATCTAGTGCACTACTTTTTACCAGAGTCCTATGGCTAATGACACCCTATTCACTATCTAGTGCACTACTTTTGACCCGAGTCCTATGGCCAATGACACCCTATTCACTATCTAGTCCAATTTGTAAGTCGCTCTGGATAAGAGCGTCTGCTAAATGACTTAAATGTAAATGTAAATGTAGTGCACTACTGTTGACCAGGGTCCATAGAGAATTATCAGGTACAGAAAAGGCTTCTTCCATTGGTTGGCTTCTAAAACGATTCCGTTGGCATGGCGATTATAATGAATCTAATGAAATGAGTAATTACATCTAATCTGGCTGAGAGGCACGGCGAGTTCAGTTCACAGTAATGACTACATATTTTTCACGCCTCGCCCCAGGGGGACTATGGGACGGCTCAGTGGGAGACGTCCTCTGATTGGTCAGTTGGTTGCTGAAGCTTTGGCCTCAGCGTACAGGGAGAGGGGGGGGGTGAGGGGCATTGTTAAGGGATAGGATGTAATGCATGTAGAGTTGAAAACAAGCTCACAGAATACCTCGGATTGGATTAATTACACAGGCTTTGGGTTTAGTGTACATTACAAGGGGCTTGAGCCAATGCTACGGAGGAATGAGGCTGTGGGGAAATTCTAGTGTACTAAAGTGTCTCTGAGTTGATAATAAGATCACGTAATACCTTGACGAAAAAATAGACCCTGAAAACATATAAAGTCAAGATAAATCTATACTGGAACGACATTACAATGATCCAACAAAATGATGCTAAGTTTTCATGCAAACATGTATGAAGAACAGGCAGAAATAGGGTGCAAGGCAAATCTCTACACAATGAAGACAGGAAATGAAAAAACACGACAAGGGACTCATACAACTGAACTATCGGATCATTCTTCTTCTCAGAGACAAACAGGATGTTGTAAGGTTTTCAGTTGACAACAACAGGTCAACATTCAGAAAGCAACAAAACTGATTCATGAACGAGAAAGGAAAAGACTGTTCAGAAGCAGACCAAAATAAAAATACATTGCATCCCAACCACAAGATGGAGATGTGGAGAAAAGCATGACTGTCGCTGATAACTGATGTTATCAACGCTGCTCTTATACAGTGCCGTATAGAGTAGCCTTACCTTGCAGCTGAGTTTGCTGTTCTGAAGCAGCAAAATGAGAAGACAACAGCAATAATCAATATCCATCAATCATTAGAAAGAAAAACCATCATGGCAGAACCCTCATGGCAGAACCCCCCATGACAGAACCCTCATGGCAGAACCCCCATGGCAGAACCCCCATGGCAGAACCCCCATGGCAGAACCCTCATGGCAGAACCCTCATGGCAGAACCCCCATGGCAGAACCCCCCTGGCAGAACCCTCATGGCAGAACCCCCATGGCAGAACCCCCATGGCAGAGTAATACAATGTAAGAAAGGCCAATGGTTAAAGACAGGCGGACAGTTCAGGGTAGACAGTTCAGGGTAGTGTAATACAACATATTGAAGGCTACAGTGTCTATTGGTTTATTCCATTCCTTCTATATCTCTGCCTTGTGTCAGGAACCCAAATGGCACCCTATTCCCTTCACAGTGCACTACTTTTGACCAGGGCCCTGGGATAGGGTGCCATTTTGGATGCTTCCCTAGACATGACTAGCTGAGTCTCTTTGCCCTCCATGCCCAACATGCCACACATGATAACAGAAAACACATTTCTCTATAGCTTATTTTCCTTTAGGGTTTACCAATGTATTTGGCCCTCTCCTCCCTCCGCTCCTTAGCCAGCTTCTGTCGTTGCGCTGTCGTCAACCCATCTAGGCAGAGAAGAAAATAACTATCCATCAGATATACATTTATTTTTACCTAACAGCTGATCACACCTGTCATGTAGAGTATACTAGTATGAGAGAAGTCACGCAGTTGAATTTTTTTTTGTCCATTAAAATAAGATAAAATTGATCAGAAATACAGTGTAGACATTTTTGTAAATGTTGTAAATGACTATTGTAGCTGGAAACGGCTGTAAGGGGTGCGTAACTGGTGATAGGGAAGTCAAACGCAGGAGAGCAGAACTTGGTGAATCGCCGGAGCAGTTTAATATATAAAACCAACGGCATACAAAACAACAAACACATGGGTACAAAACCCGTAGCGCACCAGTAACACATAGCACGAGTACTTACAAAATAAACAATTCCCAACAAGGACATGGGGGAAACGGAGGGAAAATATACAACATGTAATTAGGGAATTGAAACCAGGTGTGTGTGAAAACAAGACAAAACAAATGGAACATGAAAAATGGATTGGCGATGGCTAGAAGAACGGTGACGTCGACCGCCGAACACCGCCCGAACAAGGAGAGGAACCGACTTCGGAAGAAGTCGCGACAATGGCAGATTTTTTATGGAATATCTACATAGGCGTACAGAGGACCATTATCAGCAACCATCACTCCTGTGTAACCAATGGTTAGCTAATCCAAGTTTATCATTTTAAAAGGCTAATTAGAAAACCCTTCATTAAATACTACCTGCAAAACACCAGTCTCAACTTCAACAGTGAAGAGGCGACTCCGGGATGCTGGCCTTCTAGACGTTGAGACTGATGTTTTGCAGGTACTACTTAATGAAGCTGCCAGTTGAGGACTTGTGAGGTGTCTGTTTCTCAAACTAGACACTAATGTACTTGTCCTCTTGCTCAGTTGTGCACCGGGGCCTCCCACTCCTCTTTCTATTCTGGTTAGTGCCAGTTTGTGCTGTTCTGTAAAGAGAGCAGTACACAGCGTTGTACGAGATCTTCAGTTTCTTGGCAATTTCTCACATAGAATAGCCTTAATTTCTCTGAACAAGAATAGACTGACAAGTTTCAGAAGAAATGTCTTTGTTTCTGGCCATTTTGAGCCTGTAATCGAACCCACAAATGCTGATGCTCCAGATACTCAACTAGTCTAAAGAAGGCCAGTTTTATTGCTTCTTTAATCAGAACAACAGTTTTCAGCTGAGCTAACATAATTGCAAAATGTTTTTTAATGATCAATTAGCCTTTTAAAATGATAAACTAGCTATGATTAGCTAACACAACGTGCCATTGGAACACAGGAGTGGTTGTTGCTGATAATTGGCCTCTTTACACCTATGTAGATATTCCATAAAAAAAATCTGCCGTTTCCAGCTACAATAGTCATTTACAACATTTACAATGTCTACACTGTATTTCTGATCAATTTGATGTTATTTTAATGGACAACATTTTTGCTTTTCTTTCAAAAACATGGACATTTCTCAGTGACCCCAAACATTTGAACGGTAGTGTATTTTCAAGATGAAGGACAGGAAGCTACATCTCCTGCTGCGATGCTATAATGTTATTCACTCAATAGTTGAACAGTGTTGTGTGAACCGGAAGGGAACTCATTCGTTCATGTGTGCGCACCAAATGGCACCCTATTCCCTATATAGTGCCCTACCGTTGACCAAAAGTCGTGCACTACATAGGGAATACGGTGCCATTTGGGATGCAGCCCATGTATTCTTCTGAATTTCCTGTCTGCAGCAATTATCAACGTTCTCCCTGATCCTCTTTGATAAACGCAAACATAAGATGAAGGATTTTTATATTCATTTCAGATCCTGTTTCAGCCTAGGCCTAGAAGATGTCTGCATTGGAAACGGGGCCCTGGGTTAACCAAAGTCTCCTTTTTTGGAGACCCATGCTATGTCATATGTATGCCGCGTTTTCTCCGCCAACCTGAGATGGCCCTGCAGCAAGATCTCCGGCCGTCACTATAGCAACAACTCTTTCCTCCCACCACAATCAAAGGGTGAATTGCTGTTCTGGCGTCTCACAGCCAGGGCTGGAGTCTCACAGCCAGGGCTGGCGTCTCACAGCCAGGGCTGGCGTCTCACAGCCAGGGCTGGCGTCTCACAGCCAGGGCTGGCGTCGCACAGCCAGGGCTGGCGTCGCACAGCCAGGGCTGGAGTCTGAAGAGACAGGGCTGGAGTCTGAAGAGACAGGGCTGGAGTCTGAAGAGACAGGGCTGGAGTCTGGAGAGACAGGGCTGGAGTCTGGAGAGACAGGGCTGGAGTCTGAAGAGACAGGGCTGGAGTCTGAAGAGACAAGGCTGGAGTCTGAAGAGACAGGGCTGGAGTCTGAAGAGACAGGGCTGGAGTCTGAAGAGACAGGGCTGGAGTCTGAAGAGACAGGGCTGGAGTCTGAAGAGACAGGGCTGGAGTCTGAAGAGACAGGGCTGGAGCCTGGAGAGACAAGGCTGGAGCCTGGAGAGACAAGGCTGGAGCCTGGAGAGACAAGGCTGGAGTCTGGAGAGACAAGACTGGAGTCTGGAGAGACAAGACTGGAGTCTGGAGAGACAAGACTGGAGTCTGGAGAGACAAGACTGGAGTCTGGAGAGACAAGACTGGAGTCTGGAGAGACAAGACTGGAGTCTGGAGAGACAAGACTGGAGTCTGGAGAGACAAGGCTGGAGTCTGGAGAGACAAGGCTGGAGTCTGGAGAGACAAGACTGGAGTCTGGAGAGACAAGGCTGGAGTCTGGAGAGACAAGACTGGAGTCTGGAGAGACAAGACTGGAGTCTGGAGAGACAAGGCTGGAGTCTGGAGAGACAAGGCTGGAGTCTGGAGAGACAAGGCTGGAGTCTGGAGAGACATGCTGGGGAAGGTTCAGGAAAACTCCCTAAGCCTGGAAGTTCTGTCCCAACACAAAGCCCCACTACACCACCCTCGTCCCTCCCCCTCCATACCGTCCACCACTCCCCTAACAAATTAAGATTTGTAGTTCACCCACTGCCATCTGTCTGATTGGGTCTGTAATGGCTGGAGATCCATTAGATTAGTCTGAGAAACCTTTCACCAGTCCACAGACATGAATCACTGACTGGTTCTCCCCTCACATGACAACTAGCTTCAACAGCTACCAAACTCTACACCTCACACTGGATGTCTAACCCCATGCTATTTCCTTATCTTCCTGGTTACAGTGTGTCTCTCAGTCTCAGAGCTGTTCTGAGCACAGGCCACGTGTTGAATAATGTACCTCCTTTTTTGGGATGGGGGCTGGTGCCAGACCCAGGGGTGCCAGGTCTAGCATCTGTCTTGGTGGAGGGGTCTGTCTTGGTGGAGGGGTCTGTCTTGGTGGAGGGGTCTGTCTTGGTGGAGGGGTCTGTTTTGGTGGAGGGGTCTGTGTCTGGGGAGAGGTCTGAGATGGCTGAGTCGTCTGATGTCAGAAGGTCCTTCACTATGTTCTTGTCTTCATTCTGGTTGGCCAAAGGCTCTGGTGTTAAGGGGATACCTGGAAGAAAGAGAAAACATCCATAAAGAGTAAGTTTGAAGACAAGATATTTGTTTAATTTCCTAAAATATCAAAATATGGAATACCTGTGCAAGTAGAATATTTATGATATCCAATGATATCAGGCCACAACCGGCCATGATTACAGACACCTGTGTGTGTTCTTTGACACTTTATAAACTAGTGACCCGCAGTGTTTGTCATTATACCCTGATGAAGACAGCTTGTCTGTTGAAACGTTGGTTATTCGGTTATTACATTATTACATCTGAGCTCCTAGTGTGAGACTCTCCTTTTCTGTTTCAAGTAGAATATTTACACATGATTGATATCAACATTATCTGAACATTACTAACACCTGTCCCAGAACACAATTGTTAGAGTATTATATATGTTAACTCCATTTCCTGTCAAGCCAGTACGATGATGTTATGCTAGCACTAGTGATGCTAACAAAATCTAGCATCATCCCATTCTGCTCCCAGACCAAAACACCTTCACTGAGAATAAATGTCTGCTGTCATTATCCGAAAACTCCAACCCCATTACCCTCCATTAACATCTCCTTCTCACCCAATTCACACACATCAGTCACACTCCCCCACTCCTCCTCTCCTCCCCCTCCTCCTCTCTCACCGGAGCTTTCGGTTCTGCAAAGCCAAGCTCATCCACCATCAGACATTACAGGGACTGGACTGGCAGGAGGCACACATTGTGTCCAATATGGCACCCTATTTGCTATATAGTGCACTGCTTTGGACCAGAGCCATATGGGCCCTGGTCAAAAGTAGTGCACTAGCCTATATAGGGAATAGGGTGCCATTTGGGACGCAAACACAGTGTGTAATTCATCTGATTTATCTTCAAAGGAAGACCAGGCTCAGCTTTCCCAAAAACACACAAGACACATTCAACGGCAGAGGGAAGGAAGTTAGGGAATACATAGATCTTTTAGTAATAGATTGAGAAAGATAGTATGAGAGAGAGAGAGGGCGAGACAGAGCGAGACGGAGAGAGAAGGAAAGAGGGCAGGAAAGAGAGGGAAGGAAAGAGAGGGGGAGTAGAGAGAGAGGAGAGAGAAAGAGAGCGAGAGAAAAGGAAAGAGAGGGAAGGAGAGCAAGAGAGAGAGGAAAGAGGGAAGGAGAGACAGAAGGGGAGGTGAGAGAGAAAGAAATTGAGAGACAAAAGAGAGAGAGAGGGAGAGAGAGAGAGAGAGAGAGAGAGAGAGAGAGAGAGAGAGAGAGAGAGAGAGAGAAGGAGAGATAGGGGGAGTAGAGAGAGAGAATGAGAGAGGCGAGAAGGAGAGAGAGAGAGAGAGAGAAGGAGAGATATGGGAGTAGAGAGAGAGAATGAGAGAGAGAGAGAGAGAGGAGAGAGGGGGAGTAGAGAGAGAATGAGAGAGAAAAGAGAGAGAGAATGAGAGAGAGAATGAGAGAGCGAGAGAGAGAATGAGAGAGAGAATGAGAGAGAGCGAGAGAGAGAGAGAGAAAGAGAGAAGGAGAGAGAGAGAGTGAGAGAGAGAGAGAAAGAGAGAAGGAGAGATATGGGGAGTAGAGAGAGAGAGAGCGAGCCGTACAGAACCATTTGATGGGAAACCGGCCCATTTAAATACAGGCCCCTGTTGCAATGGAAAGTGCTGACATTACAGTTACAATGGTTAATTACTACAGTGCTGCTGAGGCTAAACATATGAAACATGGTTACTACCACTTTGATCTGAAGATGGAGCGTTATCCTGTGAGTTGGGGGTGGTGTGTGGGGTGGTGTGTGGGGTGTATGAGTCGACAGAATGTAACGTATGCACATTGACCATTGGAATGAGACACCATACCACCAGGCAGCTACTTTACAGTATCACATAACCAGTAACATTCAAAGTTACATATATGCACATCTCAAATCAACGATAAGATACACCAACAAAGCCTGCTCGGATCTCTTCTTAACCTCTGACCCCTCTGGCACCATGTCTCTCTGGGCTGGGCTATTCAGCTGCTGTCTGGGCTCGGCTGCTCACAGTGGCAAACTGCAATATGCCATAATGATGCACGGCAGGACAGAGAGAGTGGGGGGAAGGGGACAGAGGAAAATAAAAATTGCGCACCTCCACAATAACCTGTGCAGAACAGCAGGAGAAGGAGAGAAGGAGAGAGAGAGTGATTGATAGAAAGAAAGAGTGGGGAGGTTCAGTCGAACGAGGGAGGAGAGAAATAGTGAATGATTAAAAGGGAAAAGAAAGAGGTAGAGAGAAAAAAGGTAGAATGGAAGGCAAGAGAGAGAGATAGAGGAAGAGAGAAAGACAGAGATGAGAAGAGAGAGACAGAAAGAGAAGGATATTGTTGAGTGATATAGGTGTGAAGGGCTCCAGGTCAGCTAGCTGACTCACGCTCACAGTACGTAGACGGAGCATTATCCCTCTCATCAGACCCATCCAAGTTTGCATCACAAATGGCACTCTATTCCCTGCATAGTGCACTACTTTGACCAGGGCCCATAGTGGGTGTCGCTGTCTCTGACCAAACATTTTAGACACCCTCCTCTTGGCGGCAGAGAGAAAATGTTGCTGATAAATGCTAATTTCCTGTAAGAGATAAAGTGGTACAGTTTTAAAGCTTATTTCCTGCAATTCTACACATTTTGCCATGGGGCGGAGATAAAGTGGTAGTTTTAAAGCTTGTTTCTTGCAATGCAATTCTACACATTTTGCCATGGGGCGGAGATAACATTTTACAGTTTTGAAGCTTGTTTCCTGCAATTCTACACATTTTGTCATGGCAGGTAGCCTAGCGGTTAACAGGTAGCCTAGCGGTTAACAGGTAGCCTAGCGGTTAACAGGTAGCCTAGCGGTTAACAGGTAGCCTAGCGGTTAACAGGTAGCCTAGCGGTTAACAGGTAGCCTAACGGTTAACAGGTAGCCTAGCGATAACTGAAAGGTTGCTGGTTCAAATGACTGAGCTGACAAGGTGAAAAATCTGTCGATGTGCCCTTGAGCAAGGCACTTAACCCTAATTTGCTCCAGGGGCGCCGTACTACTATGGCTGACACAGCAAAACAACACATTTCACTGCACCTATCCATGTGACAATAACATATACAATAACAAATACTTATTTTCCACCATAATTTGCAAATAAATTCATTTAAAAATGTGAAAGTGATTTTCTGGATTTTTTTTCTCATTTTGTCTGTCATAGTTGAAGTGTACCTATGATGAAAATTACAGGCCTCTCTCATCTTTTTAAGTGGGAGAACTTGCACAATTGGTAGCTGACTAAATACTTTTTTTGCCCCACTGTATTTTTTGTTGTAGTCAATCAACGCCCACTGGTGTGATCCATAGGCGGTACTGGTCTCTCTCCACAGGTAGGTCGGACTGGATGAGATGCTGGGTGTCTAAGTACTGAAGAAAAATAAGACCACTCTTGATCAGGTTAGGAAGTGTGTTGTAGTGTGTTATGTTAGCACCACTCAGCTGTACTAGTCTGGGGACTTTCCAGAATGTGTGTGTGTGGGAGGGAGAAGGACAGACAGAGAGAGAGAGAGAGAGAGAGAGCGAGAGAGAGAGACCGAGACAGAGAGAGAGAGGCCGAGACAGAGAGACCGAGACAGAGAGAGAGAGACCGAGACCGAGAGAGAGAGAGAGAGAGAGAGAGAGAGAGAGAGAGAGAGAGAGAGAGAGAGAGAGAGAGAGACAGAGACAGAGACAGAGACAGAGAGACAGAGACAGAAACAGAGAGACAGAGACAGAAACAGAGAGACCGAGACAGAGAGACAGAGACCGAGACCGAGAGACAGAGACAGAGACAGAGACAGAGACAGAGACAGAGACAGAGACAGAGACAGAGACAGAGAGAGAGACAGAGAGAGAGAGAGAGAGAGAGAGAGAGAGAGAGAGAGAGAGAGAGAGAGAGAGACAGAGAGACAGAGAGAGAGAGACCGAGACAGAGAGAGAAAGACCGAGACAGAGAGACAGAGACAGAGAGAGAGAGAGAGAGAGAGAGAGAGACCGAGACAGAGAGAGAGAGAGAGAGAGACCGAGACAGAGACAGAGAGAGAGAGAGAGACCGAGACAGAGAGAGAGAGACCGAGACAGAGACAGAGAGAGAGAGAGAGAGAGACCGAGACAGAGAGACAGAGAGAGAAAGAATTTTAGACTGTCTTAGTTTTTATTTTGGTGATTGTTCGTTCTCACAGAGTGTAGGCCGTCATTGTGAATAATAATTTGTTCTTAACTGACTTGCCTAGTTAAATAAAGGTTAAATAAAAATCTTATGATCTTATTTTTAAAAATGACAAATTATTATAATAATATGTTTTTTACATACAGTACTTAATATGTGGTTTAAGTCATTAAAGTTTACCCGGAAAACGTTTTACACCAAAGTGATTTTCACATTTCTATTTTTGCATCATATTTTTGGAAGTGGCGGCAGTATAGGGGAAAAACACTGGAGTTAAACAACCGCATCCAGGTCTGCTGGGTAACTGGGAGTAAAACATTATAAAGACACCTTCCAGCTATTATAGTGTCATGAGAGAAAGGTGAGTCCATCTCTGTCTGATCTTTGGAAGGCTAGTGATTTCTGAAGTTGAGGCTATGTCTATTAGGTCTCAAGGTTAATGCAACTGGAAAAGACATCGACAGAAAAGTTACAACTTTCCAAACACTAAAATAGAAACCATTGTGACATCTCTCCAAAGAAACAGGATCTTAGCCATGCAATAGAGGGAAGGAGGATGACAGTCTGAGACTGTTTTATAGGGTTATTACATTAATACGTAACAGTCTGAGACTGTTTTATAGTTATTACAGTAATACATAACAGTCTGAGACGGTTTTATAGGGTTATTACAGTAATACGTAACAGTCTGAGACTGTTTTATAGTTATTACAGTAATAAGTAACAGTCTGAGACTGTTTTATAGGGTTATTAGAGTAATAAGTAACAGCCTGAGACTGTTTTATAGATATTACAGTAATAAGTAACAGTCAAACTGTGTTATAGGGTTATTACGTAATAAGTATTTGGGTGTAGTCGTGTGTTTTCGTGTGGGGCCTTTAATGACGTTGAGGGTTGGGACTAGGGGGGAACCAAAAGTGGATGAAGGAGAAGGACAGGGCACATAAAGAGAACCGAAACAAACAAGATAATGACATCACTCAAAATGGAACAGACAGAGAGGAACATTCTGTCAGAGAGGAACATTCTGTCAGAGACCGAGAGGAACATTCTGTCAGAGACAGAGAGGAACATTCTGTCAGAGAGGAACATTCTGTCAGAGACCGAGAGGAACATTCTGTCAGAGAGGAACATTCTGTCAGAGATCGAGAGGAACATTCTGTCAGAGAGGAACATTCTGTCAGAGATCGAGAGGAACATTCTGTCAGAGAGGAACATTCTGTCAGAGATCGAGAGGAACATTCTGTCAGAGACCGAGAGGAACATTCTGTCAGAGAGGAACATTCTGTCAGAGATCGAGAGGAACATTCTGTCAGAGAGGAACATTCTGTCAGAGATCGAGAGGAACATTCTGTCAGAGAGGAACATTCTGTCAGAGACAGAGAGGAACATTCTGTCAGAGAGGAACATTCTGTCAGAGACAGAGAGGAACATTCTGCCAGAGAGGAACATTCTGTCAGAGACCGAGACGAACATTCTGTCAGAGAGGAACATTCTGTCAGAGACCGAGAGGAACATTCTGTCAGAGACCGAGAGGAACATTCTGTCAGAGAGGAACATTCTGTCAGAGACAGAGAGGAACATTCTGTCAGAGACAGAGAGGAACATTCTGTCAGAGACAGAGAGGAACATTCTGTCAGAGACAGAGAGGAACATTCTGTCAGAGACCGAGAGGAACATTCTGTCAGAGACCGAGAGGAACATTCTGTCAGAGACCGAGAGGAACATTCTGTCAGAGACCGAGAGGAACATTCTGTCAGAGACAGAGAGGAACATTCTGTCAGAGACAGAGAGGAACATTCTGTCAGAGACAGAGAGGAACATTCTGTCAGAGACCGAGAGGAACATTCTGTCAGAGAGGAACATTCTGTCAGAGACCGAGAGGAACATTCTGTCAGAGAGGAACATTCTGTCAGAGACAGAGAGGAACATTCTGTCAGAGACAGAGAGGAACATTCTGTCAGAGACCGAGAGGAACATTCTGTCAGAGACAGAGAGGAACATTCTGTCAGAGACAGAGAGGAACATTCTGTCAGAGACCGAGAGGAACATTCTGTCAGAAAACCCTTAGAGCATACATACTGTACTCTATGAGCATACATACTGTACTCTATGAGCATACATACTGTACTCTATGAGCATACATACAGTACTCTATGAGCATACATACTGCACTCTATGAGCATACATACTGCACTCTATGAGCATGCATACTGTACTCTATGAGCATGCATACTGTACTCTATGAGCATGCATACTGTACTCTATGAGCATGCATACTGTACTCTATGAGCATGCATACTGTACTCTATGAGCATACATACTGTACTCTATGAGCATACATACTGTACTCTATGAGCATGCATACTGTACTCTATGAGCATACATACTGTACTCTATGAGCATACATACTGTACTCTATGAGCATACATACTGTACTCTATGAGCATGCATACTGTACTCTATGAGCATACATACTGTACTCTATGAGCATACATACTGTACTCTATGAGCATACATACTGTACTCTATGAGCATGCATACTGTACTCTATGAGCATACATACTGTACTCTATGAGCATACATACTGTACTCTATGAGCATGCATACTGTACTCTATGAGCATGCATACTGTACTCTATGAGCATGCATACTGTACTCTATAAGCATGCATACTGTACTCTATGTCCCCAGTCCAGCCAACACGTCTCATCAACTAGGCCCATTCATGTTAGAGGGCACCAATTAACACACAGACACGGATCTGGCAGATCTACCCCCTCCCTCCCTCCCCTCTGCAGCCGGTCATCTCAGGTTGCTGCGCCACTCTGACAGACACAGTAGTTAAAAATAGGTACGAGCTGCTCGGAGCACGGTGCATCCTACGGAGAAGGTCAAGTGTTGTCATCCATACAGGGGACTTCTGCTGAGGCACCTTGGGAAAATCAGAGAGACTGGAAGCATGCTCTGACGGAAAACAAAAACACACGAGAGAAATAGTGAAAAGACAACAGAACTAGGCTATTAGGTGGAACGTTTAAGCAAATGAGTATTGACACAACTTCAGAGGAACTGCCTTTCACCGGCTAGGAAGACAAGATCATGGTTACGTAACACTGCAAATGTTATTATATTGTCAATTGTCCATAAACCCATGACTAGATATGGTGCATTGGCCTAAACTGGGACAGGGCTGAAAATGGAGCACAGGGGTTTTCCAACTGTCCAGCTACAATGTGCTGGAATTGGGAAACAGGTCAGAGCCTGTAATGGGGGCTGTTTGAGTGTGCTTGACACGGGCAGTGTGTGTGTGTGTATGATTGTCGGATGCAGTGTGTGTGTGTGTGTCAGAGGCAGTGTGTGTGTGTGTGTCGGAGGCAGTGTGTGTGTGTGTCAGAGGCAGTGTGTGTGTGTGTGTGTGTATGATTGTCGGAGGCAGTGTGTGTGTGTGTGTCGGAGGCAGTGTGTGTGTGTGTGTCAGAGGCAGTGTATGTGTGACGGAGGCCGTGTGTGTGTGTGTGTGTCGGAGGCAGTGTGTGTGTGTGTGTCGGAGGCAGTGTGTGTGTGTGTGTGTGTGTGTCGGAGGCAGTGTGTGTGTGTGTGTGTGTGTGTCGGAGGCAGTGTGTGTGTGTGTGTGTGTGTGTCGGAGGCAGTGTGTGTGTGTGTCGGAGGCAATGTGTGTGTGTGTGTGTGTCGGAGGCAATGTGTGTGTGTGTGTGTCGGAGGCAGTGTGTGTGTGTCGGAGGCAGTGTGTGTGTGTGTGTGTGTGTCGGAGGCAGTGTGTGTGTGTGTGTGTCGGAGGCAGTGTGTGTGTGTGTGTCGGAGGCAGTGTGTGTGTGTGTGTGTGTCGGAGGCAGTGTGTGTGTGTGTGTGTCGGAGGCAGTGTGTGTGTGTGTGTCGGAGGCAGTGTGTGTGTGTGTGTCGGAGGCAGTGTGTGTGTGTGTGTCGGAGGCAGTGTGTGTGTGTGTGTGTCGGAGGCAGTGTGTGTGTGTGTCGGAGGCAGTGTGTGTGTGTGTGTCGGAGGCAGTGTGTGTGTGTGCATTTAGGGTCTGTCAGCTGCGGGAGGGAGGGAGACCTCAGCATACTAGATCTGGGTAAGGCCAACCTCAGGCATCCCTGGTATGTGAGTCCCCCTGTGTCTCAGTGTGTGTGTACTGTATGTGTGTGTGTGTGCACATGTGTGCAAAGATGATAACATGGTCACAGGGGCTGCCTGCACTCCGGAAACACAAATGCCTCCACTTCCCAGTGAGGGCCTCAAGAGAGCTGCCCTCAGAGAGAGTGAGTGTGTGTGTGTGTGTGTGTGTGTGTGTGTGTGTGTGTGTGTGTGTGTGTGTGTGTGTGTGTGTGTGTGTGTGTGTGTGTGTGTGTGTGTGTGTGTGTGTGTGTGTGTGTGTGTGTGTGTTGTGTGTGTGTATGGCAGGCAACACAGTCTATAGGTATGGCAGACCTCACAATCTCTGGCAGAGCACACAGTCTCTGGCAGACAACACAGTCACCGGCAGACCACACAGTCACCGGCAGACCACACAGTCACCGGCAGACCACACAGTCACCGGCAGACCACACAGTCACCGGCAGACAACACAGTCTACGGCAGACAACAGTCTACGGCAGACAACACAGTCTCTGGCAGACCGCACAGTCTACGGCAGACCGCACAGTCTACGGCAGATCGCACAGTCTCTGGCAGACCGCACAGTCTCTGGCAGACCGCACAGTCTCTGGCAGACCGCACAGTCTACGGCAGACAACACAGTCTCTGGCAGACAACAAAAGCAAGTAAACCAACAGTTCAGTGGGCCCAGTCAGTCATTCAAATAGCAACCTGTTCCACGGGCGGCAGGTAGCTTTGCGGTTCAAAGTGTTGGGCCATTAACCCAAAGCAAGCTGGTTCGAATGCCCGAGCCGACTAGGTGAAAAACCTGTTGATGTGCCCTTGAGGAAGGCACTTCACCCTGATTGGTCCTGTAATGCTCGCTGGATAAGAGTGTCTCCTAAATGACTTAAACACCCCGTTAAACACCACCAAAACACCCCATTAAACACCACCAAAACACCCCATTAAACACCCCATTAAACACCACCAAAACAAACATCCCATTAAACAACCACCAAAACACCCCATTAAACACCACCAAAACAAACATCCCATTAAACACCACCAAAACACCCCATTAAACACCCCATTAAACACCACCAAAACAAACATCCCATTAAACACCACCAAAACACCCCATTAAACACCCCATTAAACACCACCAAAACACCACATTAAACACCACATTAAACACCACCACCAAAACAACACCACCAAAACAAACACCCCATTAAACACCACCAAAACACCCCATTAAACACCCCGTTAAACACCACCAAAACACCCCATTAAACACCCCGTTAAACACCACCAAAACAAACATCCCATTAAACAAGCCTAGATAGAGGCCTGGGGCATTCCAACAGCCATAATATGTCTATGGAAGGGCCTAGATAGAGGCCTGGGGCATTCCAACAGCCAAAATATGTCTATGGAAGGGCCTAGATAGAGGCCTGGGGCATTCCAACAGCCATAATATGTCTATGGAAGGGCCTAGATAGAGGCCTGGGGCATTCCAACAGCCATAATATGTCTATGGAAGGGCCTAGATAGAGGCCTGGGGCATTCCAACAGCCATAATCTGTCTATGGAAGGGCCTAGATAGAGGCCTGGGGCCACATTTAGAACCATTGCGTGAATGCAACACTAAATAACTCACAAAAATATGCACGTTTCCCGTTATAAATCAGACCTGTCGTAAAACTACGCGCGTCAAAAGGCATTAGAACTCTGACTGAATAACGCCCATCATTCACCTTTCATGGTGACAACAACACCTGTCATTCACCTTTCATGGTGACAACAACACCTGTCATTCACCTTTCATGGTGACAACAACACCTGTCATTCACCTTTCATGGTGACAACAACACCTGTCATTCACCTTTCATGGTGACAACAACACCTGTCATTCACCTTTCATGGTGACAACAACACCTGTCATTCACCTTTCATGGTGACAACAACACCTGTCATTCACCTTTCATGGTGACAACAACACCTGTCATTCACCTTTCATGGTGACAACAACACCTGTCATTCACCTTTCATGGTGACAACAACACCTGTCATTCACCTTTCATGGTGACAACAACACCTGTCATTCACCTTTCATGGTGACAACAACACCTGTCATTCACCTTTCATGGTGACAACAACACCTGTCATTCACCTTTCATGGTGACAACAACACCTGTCATTCACCTTTCATGGTGACAACAACACCTGTCATTCACCTTTCATGGTGACAACAACACCTGTCATTCACCTTTCATGGTGACAACAACACCTGTCATTCACCTTTCATGGTGACAACAACACCTGTCATTCACCTTTCATGGTGACAACAACACCTGTCATTCACCTTTCATGGTGACAACAACACCTGTCATTCACCTTTCATGGTGACAACAACACCTGTCATTCACCTTTCATGGTGACAACAACACCTGTCATTCACCTTTCATGGTGACAACAACACCTGTCATTCACCTTTCATGGTGACAACAACACCTGTCATTCACCTTTCATGGTGACAATAACACCTGTCATTCACCTTTCATGGTGACAATAATGCCCATCATTCACCTTTCATGGTGACAATAACGCCCTTCTTTGCTGTATAATTTGGAGGTATTGGAATTAGGCCAAGTATCTAAAAGAAAACCAATGCGGCAAGTACCCTAGTGGTTAGAGCGTTGGACTAGTAACCGAAAGGTTGCCAGATCGAATCCCTGAGCTGACAAGGCAAAAATCTGTCATTCTGCCCCTGAACAAGGCAGTTAACCCACTGTTCCCCTGAACAAGGCAGTTAACCCACTGTTCCCCTGAACAAGGCAGTTAACCCACTGTTCCCCTGAACAAGGCAGTTAACCCACTGTTCCCTGGTAGGTCGTCAGTTAACCCACTGTTCCTAGGCCGTCAATAAATAGTTAAATAAAAAATAAATACAAAAAATGCATATCGCATATACTACATAACACACAGTGGACAAAACTCTTTCCATAGACTGACCAGGTGAAAGCTATGATCCCTTATTGATGTCACTTGTTAAATCCACTTAAATCAGTCTAGATGAAGGGGAGGAGACAGGTTAAAGAAGGATTTTTAAGCCTTAAGACAATTGAGACATGGATTGTGTATATGTGCCATTGAGAGGGTGAATGGGCAAGACAGAATATTTAAGTGCCTTTGAACGGAGTATGGTAGTAGGTGCCAGGCGCAACGGTTTGAGTGTGTCAAGAACTGCAACGCTGCTGGGTTTTTCACACTCAACAATTTCCTGTGTGTATCAATAATGGTCCACCACACAAAGGACATCCAGCCCAATTGACACAACTATGGGAAGCATTGAAATCAACATGGGCCAGCATCCCTGTGGGACTGTTTCGTCAACTTGTAGAGTCCACGCCCTGACAAATTGAGGCTGTTCTGAGGGCAAAAGGGGGTGCAACTCAATATTAGGAAGGTGTTCCTAATGTTTTGTACACTCTGTGTATGTTTTCCATTTGCACTAGGCTACTTTTGCTTTCACATTTGGCAGGGCCCTAGGCTACTGCTGGAGTGCAGTAATCTGGTTACCTTCACTGACACTCGTGGCTCATGGCTCCACCAACTAGCGTCTATAGAGTGAAAACACGTCTTAGCATGAGTCCCAAATGGCAGACTTCCTTCTGTTCCGTCACTTCATAACTCAATCGAAACCCTTCTCCATCTCTATAATGACGCCACACTGTTTTCCCATTCGAATGATTGAACCGTGACTGATTACCTGCCGAGGCTAAGTCGGCCTCCTGTGTCTCTGTGGTGTTCTATGCATCCCAAATGGCACCCTATTCACTATATAGTGCACTGCTTTTGACCAGAGCCCTATTGGCCCTGGTCAAAAAGAGTGCACTAAATAGGGAAAAGGATGCCAATTGGGAAACGGATCCTGTATCACTCTCTTCCCGGATCACATGACCTATAAACAGAGCTGAAGATGCTGCTCCGGGACCAACACTTTACATTAATATGGAGCATGGAAGCCCAATATGGAATACACACTCCCTCTGCTGCCATTTCATACCAGATATCACTCAGCTGATTCCTCATAGCCTAAGGTTTGACAGACTGTTTGCCAAGGATCTTTACTGATGGTAGGAAACTCCCCATCCACCACCATTAAGAGCAGAAAGGTTAGAGAGTCTCATGTGAGTGCTAAGGTTAGACCGCTTGCCACGGAGCCCGAAAACAACTAGAACAGGAAACTGTAGACGTTCCTCTTCTGGAACGATGGCTGACTCCACCGAGGCTTTCAGCCAGTGTGAACTTAGTTACCCAGACACACAGACAGACAATATAAAGCAAAGCATTACTAATCAGAAATGGATCATCAATGACGCAGCATTTTCTCCCATTCTGTCGTCACCAGTATGATTAGAATCAAAGTGACAGAAGTGTTGGCAAACAATACAAGATGGCTGCCGTGGCATGTAGACAGGGCCAGTATCCCAAATAGCACCCTATTACCTATATACTGTGCTCCTAGGGACCAGAGCCCAATGGGTCCTGGTAAAAACTATTGTACTGAATAGGGGGGGGCATTTGGGAGGCAGACAGGGAGAAAATAGACTGAGTATTGTGACTGTATAGGAGCCATGGAGGCTGACAGGCCAGACCGTGGAGGCTGACAGGCCAGACCGTGGAGGCTGACAGACCAGACCGTGGAGGCTGACAGACCAGACCGTGGAGGCTGACAGGCCAGACCGTGGAGGCTGACAGATCAGACCGTGGAGGCTGACAGATCAGACCGTGGAGGCTGACAGATCAGACCGTGGAGGCTGACAGATCAGACCGTGGAGGCTGACAGACCAGACCGTGGAGGCTGACAGACCAGACCGTGGAGGCTGACAGATCAGACCGTGGAGGCTGACAGACAGACCTCATGCTGAGGTCTGTCTAATACTTCCTCCATAAAGGTGCTGTCATTAGTGCAGGGCATGATGGGAATGAAAACAAGGGTACGTGCATGAACATAATAACACTGGAGAGAAATAATAGGATTTGAATTTGTTGATGTTTAAGAGAAAGGAGGAAAATAAAGAGGGGGAGATATACTGCATCTTTACAGAAAAATCTACAGATTTGTCTATTCTCACATTCACATCATTCAGCAGACACCCATTTCCTGCTGACATGCTACCGTGTCCTGGGTGGCATTCCAGAGCGGTTGCTCCAACTACCTTCTATTTGTTTTCATATAAACAATGTTAGCCGTATTATGAATGAGCATGCTGAATGGGAGACCTGGGCCCTGCCCTAAGATGCCTCAGCATGGCGGGCTGGCTGGCTGGCAGGCTGGCTGGCTGGCAGGCTGGCAGGCAGCATGGCTGGCTGGCAGGCAGCATGGCTGGCAGGCTACTCTCAAATATAACTATTATCTATTTTGATTTGTTTAACACTTTTTAAGTTACTACATGATTCCATATGTGTTATTTCATAGTTTTAATGTCTTCACTACTATTCTATAATGTAGAAAATAGTCAAAATAAAGAAAAACCCTTGAATGAGTAGGTGTCCAAACTTTTGACTGGTACTGTGTGTGTGTGTGTGTGTGTGTGTGTGTGTGTGTGTGTGTGTGTGTGTGTGTGTGTGTGTGTGTGTGTGTGTGTGTGTGTGTGTGTGTGTGTGTGTGTGTGTGTGTGTGTGTGTGTGTCAGCATGCATGCGTGCATGTGATGATAACAGAAGAAAAGCTTGAGATGTGGGTGTACAGCACGTGCTGTGCGTCATACCAAGTACAGTATATATCATGTGAGATACAAAGCTGTGATACGTGTGCAATAACAAACACATGCTATGTATGTGACACTATGCCATGGCTATGTACATGCTATGTAAGAACACATGCCATGGCTCATCACAGCCACTTCAAAGTTCTAACTAATAGAACAGGCCATGTGAGCAGCACCTCCCTAGCCTGGCGAATTGTTCCGCTGCCCTGTCGTTCACTACTGTACATACGTCAGTCTGAGACGGCCATCATCGAAGTTGTTTTGTGGCGACGAGAGGCACGAGGGGCGTTGTACAAAACAAAGTCGTCGGCGATTGGATCGTCGCTAACCAATAAGAGTATCAAAGCCAATGACGAATTTTCCAACCGCCACTTTAATTGGTATTTTATTAGGATCCCCATTAGCTGTTGCGAAAGCAGCAGCTACTCTTCCTGTGGTCCACACAGAACATGAAACATAACATAATACAGAACATTAATAGACAAGAGCAGCTCAGAACAACAGAACAACATATATTTTTAAAAATGGAACACATGTAGCCTACATATCAATACACAAACTATCCATGTCCAATAGGGGAGAGGCGTTGTGCTGTGAGGTGTTGCTGTATCGGTTTTAAAACCAGGTTTGCTGTTCATTTGAGATGGAAGGGAGTTTCATGCAATAATGGCTCTATATAATACTGTACGCTTTCATGAATTTGTTCTGGATTTGGGGACTGTGAAACGGCCCCTGGTGACATGCCTGGTGGGGTACGTGTGTGTGTCAGAGCTGTGTGTCAGTTGACTATGCCAACCATTTGGAATTTTCTACACGTTTCTTATAAAATGAAGAAGTGATGCAGTCAGTCTCTCCTCAACTCTTAGCCAAGACAGACTGGCATGCAAAGTGTTTGTATTAGCCCTCTGATTACAATGAAGAGCAAGATGTGATGCTCTGTTCTGGGCCAGCTGCAGCTGAACTAGGTCTTTCTTTGCAGCATTTGACCACATGACTGGAGGACTTGCTTTTTGGAGTGTGGTGTCAAAAAAGCAGAGCATCTCTTTATTACAGACAGACCGCTCCCCATCTTTACAACCATTCAATCTATATGTTTTGACCATGACATCTCCTCAACTTGTTCAGCCACACCACTCATTACCCGATTCAGTTGAGGTCTAGAGCTTAGGCAATTATTTGTACCAAATACAATGCTCTTAGTATTAGAGATGTTCAGGACCAGTTCATTACTGGCCACCCATTCAAAAACTGACTGTTAAGAGTTTCAGTGACATCATTAGCTGTGGTTGCTGACACGTATATTGTTGAATCATGGACACACAGGCTTTGTTTAATAACAGTGGCAGGTCATTGGTAAACATTGAAAAGAGTAGAGGGCCTAGAGAGCTGCCCTGCGGTACACCACACCTTACGTGTTTTACATTAGAGAGGCTTCCATTAATGAAAACCCTCAGAATTCTATTAGATCTTTAGCTCTGAATCCACGATATGGCAGAGGTTGAAAATCCATCAAATATAAGTTCTCAACAACAGGATGTGGTCAATAATATCAAAGGTTGCACTAAAATATTAACAGTACAGCTCCCGCAATCTTCTTCTTATCAATTTCTTTAAACCAGTCATCAGTCATTCGTGTCAGTGCAGTACGTGTTGAGTGCCCTTCTCTATAAGCATGTTAAAAGTCTGTTGTTAATTTGTTTACAGAAAAATAGCATTGTATTTGTTCAAACACCATTTTTTCCAACAGTTTACTAAGAGCTGGCAACAATTTGTTTACAGAAAAATAGCATTGTATTTGTTCAAACACCATTTTTTCCAACAGTTTACTAAGAGCTGGCAACAAGATGATAGGGTAGCGGAATAACTTTTGCTTCCCTCCAGGCCTGAGGACAAACACCTTCCTCTAGACTCAAATTAAAGACATGACAAATAGGAGTGGCCATAGAGTCAGAACCATCCTCAGTAACTTTCCATCTAAGTTGTCAATGCCAGGAGGTTAGTCATTATTGATCGATAACAATACGTTTTCCACCTCTCCCACACTAACTTTAGACAATTCAAAATTACAATGCTTTTCTTTCATTATTTGTTTTTTAATGTATTAATACGATAGCTCACTGTTTTGTTGTAGGCATTTCCTGCCTAAGTTTGCCCAAGTAGTAATCCACGTGTTCTCCTTCTGACCCAACCTATCGGGAATTGCCAGGGACCTCACGATACGATATTATCATGATACTTAGGTGCTGATACGATATGTATTGCAATTCTCACGATTCTGTATTTATTGCAATTCGATCCTGCAATTCTATTGCGATTTCCAAACCTATTGCTCACTACTATGTCTGCTGCAGAGAGACAAGAGAGAGAGCATGAGAAGAGAGTTTTGATCAGTCAGGGAAATAAAAGAGCTGAAAACATGGTGTCTCACTATTGAAAAAGAAGATGGAGAACAAGATATAGGATGAGAAATAGTTTTGGAGCAGGTACAACTGACTAGCGTTAGCTAACGCTACCTAGTGTCGATACTTGGCGATACTACTAAATCGATACTTGGCGTGAAATATTGATATAATATCTTCCCAAAATAATATCACGATATGTAACTGTATCGATTTTCCCCCTATCACTAGTAGCCAGGCAAGCACATCTCTGGCAATGAGAAACAGTGAGAAACATTTATTTAGATCTCACAAACACAGTCAATTCTCATTAGATATGCTGCTTCATGGAGACTAGCTAAAGCTGCTGCTGCCAGAGTAATGACTGCTGACACTGCTGTGTTTATGGACTAAGTAGGGCATACTGTAGCGAGCAGAGCAGAGAGCAGAAAGCAGAGAGCAGAGCAGAGAGCAATGCAGAGCAGAGAGCAGAGCAGAGAGTAGAGAGCAGAGCAGAAAGCAATGCAGAGAGCAGAGCAGAGAGCAATGCAGAGAGCAGAGCAGAGCAGAGAGTAGAGAGCAGAGCAGAAAGCAATGCAGAGAGCAGAGCAGAGAGCAATGCAGAGAGCAGAGCAGAGCAGAGAGTAGAGAGCAGAAAGCAGAGAGCAGAAAGCAGAGCAGAAAGCAATGCAGAGCAGAGAGCAGAGCAGAGAGCAGAGCTAGCAGAGTGATGGTGACTTGGCAGAGCGTGGAGAGTGACTGGGGGGGGGGGGGGGGGGGACATGTTTAATGGTATCAAGTGAAGCCAGCAGGGCATGCCAGTCTCACTGCTCAACATGGCTGATCACACAGTCCTGTCTCAACCTAACTTCACACACTGCTGTCTCAACCGTACTAGGTAGTAGTTAGTCAAGTATGACACAGTGTTGTCTCAACCTAGCTAGGGAGTAGTTAGTCAAGTATGACACAGTGTTGTCTCAACCTAGCTAGGGAGTCAAGTATGATTCAATCAGTACTTTAACAAAGTGCAGGAAAGAAAATGGAGAACAGAGGAGGACAGAGGAGGACAGAGGAGGAGAGAGGAGGACAGAGGAGGAGAGAGGAGGACAGAGGATGAGAGAGGAGGACAGAGGATGACAGAGGAGGAGAGAGGAAGACAGAGGAGGAGAGAGGAAGACAGAGGATGACAGAGGAGGAGAGAGGAGGACAGAGGATGACAGAGGAGGACAGAGGATGACAGAGGAGGACAGAGGAGAACAGAGGAGGACAGAGGAGGAGAGAGGAAGACAGAGGAGGAGAGAGGAGGACAGAGGAGGAGAGAGGAGGACAGAGGAGGAGAGAGGAGGACAAAGGATGACAGAGGAGGACAGAGGAGGAGAGAGGAAGACAGAGGATGACAGAGGAGGAGAGAGGAGGACAGAGGAGGACAGAGGAGGAGAGAGGAAGACAGAGGATGACAGAGGAGGACAGAGGATGACAGAGGAGGACAGAGGAGGACAGAGGATGACAGGAGGACAGAGGAGGAGAGAGGAGGACAGAGGAGGAGAGAGGAGGAGAGAGGAGGACAGAGGATGACAGAGGAGGACAGAGGATGACAGAGGAGGACAGAGGATGACAGAGGAGGACAGAGGAGGAGAGAGGAGGACAGAGGATGACAGAGGAGGACAGAGGAGGAGAGATGATGACAGAGGAGGAGAGAGGATGACAGAGGAGGAGAGAGGATGACAGAGGAGGAGAGAGGATGACAGAGGAGGAGAGAGGATGACAGAGGATGACAGAGGAGAGAGGATGACAGAGGAGGACAGAGGATGACAGAGGAAGACAGAGGATGACAGAGGATGACAGTGGAGGACAGAGGATGACAGAGGAGGACAGAGGAGGACAGAGGAGGAGAGAGGAGGACAGAGGAGGAGAGAGGAGGACAGAGGAGGAGAGAGGAGGACAGAGGAGGAGAGAGGAGGACAGAGGAGGAGAGAGGATGACAGAGGATGACAGAGGAGGACAGAGGATGACAGAGGAGGACAGAGGAGGAGAGAGGAGGACAGAGGATGACAGAGGAGGACAGAGGAGGAGAGATGATGACAGAGGAGGAGAGAGGATGACAGAGGAGGAGAGAGGATGACAGAGGAGGAGAGAGGATGACAGAGGAGGAGAGAGGATGACAGAGGATGACAGAGGAGAGAGGATGACAGAGGAGGACAGAGGATGACAGAGGAAGACAGAGGATGACAGTGGAGGACAGAGGATGACAGTGGAGGACAGAGGATGACAGAGGAGGACAGAGGAGGAGAGAGGAGGACAGAGGAGGAGAGAGGAGGACAGAGGAGGAGAGAGGAGGACAGAGGAGGACAGAGGAGGACAGAGGAGGAGAGAGGAGGACAGAGGAGGAGAGAGGAGGACAGAGGAGGAGAGAGGAGGACAGAGGAGGAGAGAGGAAGACAGAGGATGACAGAGGAGGACAGAGGATGACAGAGGAGGAGAGAGGATGACAGAGGAGGACAGAGGAGGAGAGAGGAGGACAGAGGAGGACAGAGGAGGAGAGAGGAGGACAGAGGATGACAGAGGATGACAGAGGATGACAGAGGAGGAGAGAGGATGACAGAGGAGGAGAGAAAAGGACAGAGGAGGAGAGACGATGACAGAGGAGGAGAGAGGAGGAGAGAGGAGGACAGAGGAGGACAGAGGAGGACAGAGGAGGAGAGAGGAGGACAGAGGAGGAGAGAAAAGGACAGAGGAGGAGAGAGGATGACAGAGGAGGAGAGAGGAGGAGAGAGGAGGACAGGGGAGGAGAGAGGAGGACAGAGGATGACAGAGGATGACAGAGGAGGACAGAGGAGGAGAGAGGAGGACAGAGGAGGAGAGAGGAGGACAGTGAAGGACAGAGGAGGACAGAGGAGGCAGCCGGCGAGTGTTTCACTGTTTTCCTGGAACAGACAGGAGGTGACAGGAGGTGACCTTGTTCCTGAGGCTGCCAGGGAAAAGACGTGACAGAGGGGAAAGAGAAAATCTACATCCCAAATGGCACTCTATTCCCTATGTAGTGCACTCCTTTTTACCAGGGCCCATTCGGCTCTGGTCAAAAGCAGTGCTCTATATAGGGAATAGGGTGCCATTTGGGACGTATTCTAAACCACAGAGACACAGGAGGCCAACTTAGCCTCGGCAGGTAGGCAATCACGGTTCAATCATTGTAATGTAAAAACAGTGTGGCGTCATTATAGAGAAGATAGTCGATTGAGTTATGGACCGACGGAACAAAAGGAAGCCCTGTTACAATCAACCCACTATCACAAATGATTGTGAAATAAACACAAATTACTTGTCCATTTTTTTTGTGTCTCTGTGGTTGTTGTTGTTGTTGACGTATTGTTGCATATAACGTGAAGGTCGAGCAACCCAAACATTGCATGTCCAAATCACATGATGGACAACTTTAGCATTTTAGCTAATTAGGAACTACTTACCACTTTTTAACTAGTTAGCTGGCATTAAGCTAACCCTTACCCTTACCTTAACACTTTAAATACTTAGCTAGCATGTTACCTAACCCTAACCGTAACCCCTAACCCTAACCCCTAGCTAACGCTAGCCACCTAGTTAACCAAGCTAGCTAATGTTAGCCACAACAAATTGGGGTGGCAGGTGGCCTAGTGGTTAGAGCGTTGGGCCAGTAACCGAAAGGTTGGTGGATTGAATCCCCGAGCTGACAAAGTAAAAAACTGTCACTCTACCTCTGAACAAGGCAACCCACTGTTCCTAGGCCATCATTGTAAATAAGAATTTGTTCTTAACTGACTTGCCTAGTTAAATAAAAGGTCAAATAGAAAATGGAATTAGTTATGAAGAAAATGGTGTATTAGACAGGAATGCACAACGGAGAAGAAAATCGTGTGGTGGACATTTTTTTCTTTGTGTGCCTGTCACGATTATCACATCTATTTCAGGATAATCTGCGATAGTGGTTACAGTAGATCCCTGTATCAGAGGTTTTAATCTACGATAGTGGTTACAGTAGATCCCTGTATCAGAGGTTTTAATCTGCGATAGTGGTTACAGTAGATCCCTGTATCAGAGGTTTGCCTGCTTCTCTCCTGTGGTTCTGGTTGAAAAATAAAGGATGCAAGGACCAGGGATATTATTTGTAAACAACCAAAAGAAAATGGTTGCACAGTCACAGGTGGATGACTATCAACCCAGAGAACGGTGGGTTATTTAATCAGATCAACACTCGCAAGGCCGCAGGGCAGTATGGTATCCCAGGGTGCGTTCTCAGAGCATGCACAGATCAATCGGCAGGCATATTCACCGTAATTTTCAACCTCTCCATGTCCTAGTCTGTAATGTTCAACCTCTCCATGTCCCAGTCTGTAATGTTCAACCTCTCCATGTCCCAGTCTGTAATGTTCAACCTCTCCTTGTCCCAGTCTGTAATCCTCACGTCATTAACTGACCACCATCATTCCTAAGAACTCTAAGGCTTCATGCCACAATGACTACTGCCTTGTATCACTCACATCTGTAATCATGAAATGCTTTGAAAGACTGGTTATGGCACACATCAACTCCATCATCCCAGACACCCTTGAGACCCACTCAAATTTGCAAACTGCCCCAACAGATCCACAGACAACGCAATCTCAATTGCACTCCACACTGCCCTCACCCACCTAGATAAGAGGAATACCTGTGTAAGAAGGCTGTTCATTGACTACAGCTCAAAGTTCAACAACATTGTCCCTTCAAAGCTCGTCACCAATGCTTAAGACCATGGGACTGAACACCGTCCTCTGCAACTGGATCCTGGACTTCCTGACGGGCCGCCCTCAGGTGGTGAGGGTAGGCAAGATCACCCCTCAACTCTCAAAACGGGGACCCTCAGGGGTGCGTGCTTAGTCCCCTCCTATACTCCCTGTTCACCCACAACTGTGTGGCCATGCACAACTCCAACATCATCATTAAGTTGCTGACGACACAACGGTGGTTGGCCTGTTCACCGGCGACGATGAGACAGCCTACTGGGAAGAGGTTAGTGATCTGACAGTGTGGTGCCGGGACAACAACCTCTCCCTCAATGTCAGTAAGACCAAGGAGCTGATCGTGGACTACAAGAAAGGGGGGGGACATTCCCTCATCCACATCAACGGGGCTGCAGTGAAGTGTGTCGAGAGCTTCAAGTTCCTCGGTGTCCAAATCACTAAGGACTTAAAATGGTCCACATATAAGCGTTACAGTTGTGAAGAAGGCGCGACAGCACCTCTTCCCCCTCAGGAGGTTGAAAAGGTTTGGCATGGGTCCTCAAATCCTCAAAAAGTTTTAAGAACGCATCATTGAGAGCATCATGACCGGCTGTATCACTGCTTGGTGTGGCAACAGCACCACCCTCGATCGCATGGTGCTGCAGAGGGTGGTGCGGAAAGCCAGAACATCACTGGGACATAGCTCCCTGTCAACCAGGACATCTATATCAGGCGGTGTGAAAGGAAGGCCCGGAAAATTGTTAAAGACACCAGCCACCCAAGCCATAGACTTATTCTCTCTGCTTCTGCACAGAAAGCGGTACCAGTGCCTCAAGTCTGACACCAACAGGCTCCTGAACAACTTCGATCCCCAAGCCAAAAGACTCCTAAATAGCTACACAAACTATCTGAGTTGTGTTTCATTTTTAGGGTCTCTATACACACTGACAGGACTCTTCACACTCACGCACAATGACACTCCAACACACACACACACGCAAGCACACAATTTGATCACACATACATAACATTAACATGCACACACATTTATACTGACTCTACACATACTCACATACAATCATCATTTACGCTGCTGCTACTCTGTTTATCATTATCCTGATGCCTTGTCACTTTACCCCTATACATATATCCCTATACATATCTCCCTCTGTTACTCCGGGATCCCTGCACATTGTTAATATGGTACTGGAACTGACCCTGTATATGGCTTACTTACTTTCTCGTGTTCTTCTTATTTCTCGTGTGTTTTTTGTTCAACCTCGTGTTATTGTTTAGTATTACATTGATATTGATGAATGCGTTGTTGGGTTTAGAGACTTGCAAGAAAGTTCTCCCTGTACTTGTACACGTGACATTAAAACATGGCTACAGGACAACGGGGCAGGACAACGGGGCAGGACAACAGGGCAGGACAACAGGGCAGGACAATAGGAAGAAGTGTTCTGGTTCACAGCTGGATAGCACTTCCCCAGAGCAACACTTACAGAGCTCTAATATAATTGTGGACTATACAGTGCATTCAGAAAAGTATTCAGACCCCTTGACTTTTCTTCGATTTTTTGTTACGTTACAGCTTTATTCTAAAAAGGGATTCAATTGTTTTTGATTACAAAAATAAAAAATATTCTTTTTTAAATTTTTTATACATTTGCAAAAAATTATAAAAACCTGTTTTCGCTTTGTGGTATTGGGGTATTGTGTGTAGATTGATGGAAAAAAAACATGTTTTCATCAATTTGGTAATAAGGCTGTAACGTAACAAAATGTGGAAAAAGTCAAGGGGTCTGAATACTTTCCGAATGCACTGTATATTGAATGGGTAAAAAAAAAAGTTAAATCACATTAACTTCTGTAGATCAATGAAGTATTTCACCCATATTTATGCATACTGCTATTTAAATCAGTAGATGTGTTAAACATGACATACAAGCAATGCAGCAATCTGCTTGTTACAAAGTCTATTCAAGTTTAATGCAAACGGGTGGACAGATGCCATCCTACCAGCTTGCATATGCAAGAAATCAAGTACTTAACACATACAAATGGATTAATTTGTATCAAAATTACCAAAGTAAACTTTAATGGTGCGACAATCCTGCCCCGGGGACATGTACTGTGAAACTGTGTGTGCTGCAGAAAAGCAGAAGAGGGGAAAGAACGTGCCTCTGGTACAATAGCTAGTCAGAGAGGGACCTTATTAACTAACAGATTCAACAGGCCCTATAATGAATATGATGGATCACCTTACTTCCTGGATCTGGATTCAAATAATAATAATAATAATACATTATATTTATATAGTGCTTTTCAAGGACCTAAAGCCACTTTATACAAATTTTAAAAAACAGGCAGAAGTGAAGATTGAATGAAACTACAATAGATTGAATATTGTTCTAACAAAACAAGAACAAAAATGGAGAAATATGAAACTATGAGAACAAAAATATCCAATAACTAGGCCTATGCTTCAACAGTAGCTCAAATTAAACCATGCATATTAAAACACTATACTGTGTGTTTAGCAACACTAATTAGTGAGTAATCTGCATAAATATGCATGTAACCACACTTTAAAAGCAAATTAACATGAGAAGCATGGACTAGATAAAATGCATTGTCTTGTTAGCCATTGTCTTTCCATCTTAATTATTCACATTGTGACCCCCTTTTTCCTGCTACTTCGAATTACACACATCCTGCTTTTAACTCAATCTAAATCTGTGATGCAGTTTCACAGAAGAAAAACAGAATCGAACACACACACCTTTATCTGTTAAAATCAACCAAATGTATCAACCAAATGCGTTTTGTAGCTTAGATACATATTCCATCAGATGTTTCTGTATTTAATTTCCAATAAATTTGCTCATATTTCTAAAAAACAAATTTTCCTTTTGTCATTATAGGTTACTGCGTGTAGATGGGTGACAAACAAAATAAATGTAATCCATTGTAAATTCAGGCTGTAACACAACAAAATGTGGATGAAGTCAAGGGGGAGGGAAAACCACCCGATGGCACTGTAGCTGTATTTCTTACGTACCGAATATTGAATTGGCTGCAATGGGAAATCCTAGTAGTCACAAAGCAGAGTTGAAGCACCTACTACAGCCCCCCCCAACTGGCATATCATGTTAAACTCATGACTGTTTGTTTTCTTTTAATCTGTAAGGAAGCATTTAAATAAAATTGGATCTTTGGGTAAGAAAGGTAGTAACAAGGGAACGGATGAGGGAATAGTTTACCCGTAAAAACAATAGAATTTTAACATAGCTCATAGTCAGACATCAAAGGTTTTCCTCATGTTCAACAGTCTTCTTGACATCCCTGTCACTGACGGCCATTTTCGGCTCAAGGGGAGGTTTTATATTCAAATCCAAGGCAAGAACATTTCTTAGATTTTTGACAATGTTTTGTTGTCTTGTGCTATTTTGTTTGTCGGGGCACAGTGGCTTGTTCAAGCATCTGGGAGTGATCATGAGAGTGACGCAGCTAAGGTTGCAAAGGGAGGGTACTGGAACTTTCCAAGTGCTTGGGCCTCCCGAGTGGTGCTAGAGGTGTCACTACAGACCGGGGTTCGATCGCGGGCTGTGTCAGTCGTCAGTTGAGCGGTGTTTCTTCCGACACATTAGTGCGGCTAGGTTCCGGGTTAAGCGGTCGGGTGTTAAGAAGTGCGGTTTGGCGGGTCATGTTTCGGGGGACTCAAGCCTCGACCTTCGCCTCCCGAGCCCATTGGGGAGTTGCAGCGATGAGACAAGATTGAAATTGGGGAGAAAAAGGGGATTAAAAAAAAAGACAAATAATAAAAAATAATAATAATACTAATAATAGAATAACCAGTGCTTGACTTGGATGAAAGAGGTGCAGGAGTTGTCTTTTTCCAAGTCTTTCACAGAAATGATCAATTGGCATTATACTATAGACCTCTGATTATTCACTGTTAAGGGTTCATACGCATTTTGACAGATGGAATTCCATGACTTTTCCACAACTTTTAACCACATTTCCATGACCAGTAATTGGTGGTGTCTATGTAGCGTACATGAAAAGGTCAGCATAGCAGAAGGCTGATGGTTTCTGATCCCATGTAAGCCTACGATCTCCTGCCTTTGTGTCCTTGATCAAGGCACTTAACCCCTCACTAATGAGAATAACTACACTGTTAGGCTACTGTATAAAACACATGTGGTCAACCCTCCACCTGGAGAGCTACTGGGCCTGCAGGCTTTTGATCCAACCCTGAAACACACCCGAGTCTGCTTATCAAGGTGGTGTTGTGCAGCTGATGGTTAGGCTACAGTGTGGTGTGTTAGACCAGGGGTGATGTTTTGGCTACAGTGTGGTGTGTTAGACCAGGGCTGATGGTTAGGCTACAGTGTGGTGTATTAGACCAGGGCTGATGTTTTGGCTACAGTGTGGTGTATTAGACCAGGGCTGATGTTTAGGCTACAGTGTGGTGTGTTAGAGCAGGGCTGGAACAAAAGCGTGCACAACCAGTAGCTTTCCTGCAGGATGGTTGACCACCTCAATATAAAACATTGCAACATTACAATCAAAAAGTTTAATGTCTTTATACAAGTGTTCCCTCATTAAATTAATCAGTAATAATATGGTTAAGGCAGGCTACTTCAAAGCAAGGTTGCTTAACTAAGACATGTTTATCTATAACCTTAAGGCTAAAATATTCATGTTTCAAGGGAGGTCTATGCACAGCATGGAAGTTATTTGTCAATTAGGCTATTCTTAGCATTTTTTTTTATGTTGTCGGAATGACATGGCTAGTCTACTGTTTAATAGAGGGGAACTCCAGCTTTCCAATAGCGCGGTCAGATTTATTTCTCAACAGTGCCGGGTGAAAAACCACGAGTCAACAACATTAATACTTATACTGTAGCTAAATAGTTAACTAGCGAGACAGCTTGTAGTTCGCCAGTGGCTTCAGAAAGCATTTACTTTACTTGTTCACCATTTTGTTGTGTTACAACTTCCAATTAAAATTGATAACATTGAGGTTTTGTGTCACTGAACTACACACAATACCCCATCATGTCAAAGTGGAATTTTGTTTGTAGAAAGTTTTTGACATTAATAAAATGATTAAAAGCTGAAAAAAATTACAATTCGCATAATAAGTTGCATGGACTCATTCTGTGTTGAATAATAGTGGTTAACATGATTTTTTTTAAATGACTACCCCATCTCTATACCCCGCACATACAATTACAGTGCCTGACATAATTATTGGGACAGGGAAGCTTTTTTTCTTCTTTTGGCTCTATCCTTCAAAAGTTTGAAATCAAACAATGACTATGAGGTTAAAGTGCAGAATGTCAGCTATAATGTGAGCGTATTGCCATCCATATCAGGTGAACCGTTTAAAAATTAAGCACTTTTTGTACAGAGTCCCCCCATTTTAGGGGAGCAAAAGTATTGGGACAAATTCACTTATATGTGTATTAAAGTAGTAAAAAGTTAAGTATTTGTTCCCATATTCATAGCATACAATGACTACGTCAAGCTTGTGACTACAAATGTGTTGGATGCATTTGCTGTTTGTTTTGGTTGTGTTTCAGATTATTTTGTGCCCAATAGAAATGAATGGTAAATAATGTACGGTGTCGTTTTGGAGTCACTTTTATTGTAAATAAGAATATGTTTCCAAATACTTCTACATTAATGTTGATGCTACCATGGTTACGGATAATCCCGAATGAAATCGGGAATAATAATGACTGAGAAAGTTACAGATGCAAAATATCATACCCCCAAGACATGCTAGACCAGGGGTGGGCAAACTTTTTGGCTCGAGGGCCACATAGGGATTTTGAAATTCAACAGAGGGATACATTTTTTGGGGGACCAATTGGTTGTTCAAATCTATTTGCGGGGGCCTACCAAGTGGCGCAGCGGTCTAAGGCACTGCATCGCAGTGCTTGAGGCGTCACTACAGACCCGGGTTCAATCTCAGGTGGTGTCACAGCTGGCCGTGACTGGGAGACCCATGAGGCGGCGCACAATTGGCCCAGCGTCTCCGGGTTAGGAGAGGGTTTGATAGGCTGAGATTTTCTTGTCCCATCGTGCTCTAGCGACTCCTGTGGCGGGCCGGGCGCATTGCACGCTGACACGGTCGCTAGGTGTACAGTGTTTCCTCCGACACATTGGTGCTTCTGGGTTAAGCGGGAATTGTGTCAGGAAGCAGTGTGGCTTGGCAGGGTCGTGTTTCGGAGGACACACGGCTCTCGACCTTAAATTGGGGAGAAAAAAGGGGCAAAAAAATATATAATAATAAAAAATAAAAATGTTGATGTCTCGTGGGCTGGATTGAAGTGCTCGGTGGGCCATACTTTGCACCCCCTTGTGCTAGCCTCTCACAATTACAATAACAGGGGAGGTTAGATTTTTTTGTGGGGGGGTATGATATTTGTGCGTCTAACTTTCTCACCCATAATTATTCACGGTTCATTCAGGAAACATGGGTTATTACAAATAGAATGAAAAAAGCTGTAATATTATCCTAAATATAAACCATCAACTTAGCGAATCCCATTGGTGTTTAATATGAGGGTTTCAGCATGAAATCGAGAGTTTGGGACTATAAGGTTGCATCTGCAATTAATGTCCAAATGTTGTTATTGACATAGCCTTGTTCTATTTCTGTCACAGAATTCCATTGTTTCTCCCTTCCTATATGTGTAATAGAATTTCTTGACACAGTCAAATTGATCTCTGAGGAAAATATGAGAGGCCTAGAGACATGATAGGATTCCTCAGTAATTAAAAACAGACATTAGAATCTTACATTAGTCATCAATGACTTCAGTGTTTCACAACGGGAACGGAAACGTGAGCCCGTCTCCGGATAGGCTACTATCCCAAATAGCACCCTATTCCTTACATAGTAACCTACTTTTGACGAGAACCCAATAGGGACTAGGGTGCCATTTGGGACGTCCTCTAAGGCGATGACCTCGTCTGTCTATATACACTACAGGATGTCTCTAGGCACTACAGGATGAAGCTCTTCCTCTAGTTCCTGTGGGAGAGGTCAGTGACCATGGCCTTGATTTATACCAGCTTGAGTTGCACGGTGAGTGTGTGTATGTGGCTGCTACTGCTCGCTGACGTGGAGCGCTCTGGGCTCGGTTTCCCGATAGCGATGGAACTTTAGCTTCTGAGTGTTTTAACGATGCGTCGTTCTTGCAACGGCCGAAGACGTAACATGCGTTTCTCAAATCACCAGCAGAGAGAATGTCCGCTAAGTGCGTCGTGGAGACATATGTCGATACTGATAGGATCGAGAGAAGAAGAAAGAAAAAGACAGCGATGCTCTCGGATCAGCTATTACCATTCAAATCTTACCTTAACATTAGAATTATTCCACAATACTGACGATATTATTATTATTATTGGCGGCAAATTATTGGCGGCAAAGATGCATTAAATCAAGCTTTGGCACGTAATGTTGCTACACACCATGAAATATATTGAGGGAAAAAATGACAGACAGTAGCCTACAATTAACAAAATAATAAAATCAAAACCTATTTTATTTCTCACATGCGCCGAATACAACCTTACCGTGAAATGATTACTTACAAGCCTTTAACCGACAATACAGTTCAAGAAATAGAATTAAGAAAATATTTACTTTAAAAAATATATATAATAATATAGATCTCAATTGAATGAACATGACATTTATTTAAATATTATTTAGTTATATGCCTATGTGGCCTGTACTGTTAATTATCTTTTAAATTTGGTCATATGGGTTTTCATTTCAAACATTGTTCTATCCTTGTTTGTAACAAGTCCAATGACATTGTCAACTATGTATTTATAGTCAGCTTAGTTCTGTCACAGAGAAACAGACATCTTGATTCTATGTTTAGCAGATATATTCTATGTAGGCCTGTATCTAATGAAACACTTAGCTGTTGTAAGTGGTCTGAGGCAGTCAGTCGGTAAAAAAACAAGCGTTTTCATGTGCAACTTTAGTAACAATGGTTTTGGGAAACAGCTCTGAGATGTAACGCTGCTCCTATGAAGGTTTTAACCATGAATCTTAGCCGTGTTTTTACATCTGCATTGCTTGCTGTTTGGGGTTTTAGGCTCGGTTTCTGTATAGCACTTTATGACATCTGTTGACGTAAAAAGGACTTTATAAATACATTTGATTGATTGATTAAAGGGATACTTCGGGATTTTGGGAATCGCCAGAGTCAGATGAACTTATGGATACCATTTTTATGTCGCTGCATCCAGTATGAAGGAAGTTAGAGAGAGTTTTGTGAGCCAATGCTAACTAGTGTTAGTGCAATGACTGGAAGTCTATGGTATCTACAAGCATGCTATCAGTTACCATGTACTTCCAGTCATTACACTAATGCTAGTTAGCAAGTGCGCTAAAGCTAGTTAGCAACTTCCTTCAAACTGTACACACAGACACATAAAAGTGGTTTCCACAAGTTCATCTCACTCTGGAGAAGGAGATAAAAGGCTTCATTGCCAAAACCCTGAAGTATCCCTTTAAGATGTTTTTAGGAAGCTGAGCCCAGATCTGTCTGCCTGAGAAACAGACACCTCCCTCCCTTCTCAGACGCCTACTGACCCAGCTAATACCACAATAACATCCCTAGCTACCCTCCTAACCCGTCACTCCCCCCTGCTCGCTCGCAGCAGATATGACCCTCTGGAAAAGAATACCTCACATTCTAACATGGCCCTTCCACACCCATCCCAACCCCTCCTCTCCCGAACGCACAGACAAACACAGTACCCCTGGCAATAGGAGACAAAACTGAAACTGAGAATTTCAACATGTCTGACTAAAGGAGAAATGAGAGAAGGTACTTTGTTATTTTCCGTAGTCAGTCTACCCCTCTAATTCAGCCCCTCTCTTAGCAGTAAATGTAATGGACGCTATAGGCTAAATACAAGGTAATCACAACACGGTATGCAAAATGTTATCTTAATCATGTGTATTACATACCGTGTTGTGATTACCAGTATGCTGTAATACATCACCAATCACGTGTATTCACATGATGACAAAGCCATTTGTTTTTCAACTGTTTTAATGAGAGAGAGAGGGAACTTCTGTGTGGGGGGTCGTCCTGAAGCAGTGTCCTAGAAAAGGCCTTGGGCCTAAAAACTGTCTCACTAGGTGCAACTAATGACGTGTACAATATTAGGCGCAACTGCGCAAGACGGTTTCCCCTTTTAAGAACAGTAAAAGGGCAATGACATACTTTGTAATAGAAACAAAAATATAGATAATTTTGATTATTATTATGACTACCTATGCGTCCCAAATGGTATCCTATGCCTATATAGTGCACTACTTTGGACCAGAGCCCATAGAGCTCTGGTCAAAAGAAGTGCTCTATGTAGGGGATAGGGTTCGATTTGGGACACAGGCTACATTTCCAGGCCAACTGTGATCTTGAATGTGGGCCAGGAACATTGCATCAGGAAAACTTTGAGAGAGTGGAAGAAGGTCCACGTCAGTCCACGTCCCATGATTACTTCCACAGAAGAGAAGCTCTATTGTCTTGGAGCTCTATTCAAAGTTCTCCAGTATAAAAACAAATTTGCAACCAAGCAGATAACCTAAATAAAATCTGTGTTTTGAAACGTAAAAAACTTTTGTCAGTTCAGATCGTGACTGATAGTAGGCCTTATATACCACGGAACAGACTTACAAACACTTGCAGTATACTGCCAGTCCTCGGGATTTCAGTGATATCATATTCAATACCACACATGTTCAAAAACACTTTCTGTCTGTATTAAACAAAAGCTGATTCATTGTCTTGACGAGGAAACGGGTGCCTCACTGCCTTTCCTTTTGTGGTGCCAAATGGCACCCTATTCCCTTTACAGTGCACTACCTCTGACCAAGGTCCATAGGGCTCCAGTCAAAAGTAGTGTACTATAGAGGGAATAGGGGGCCATTCGGGATGTAACCCTTTTGTGAGCTGCAAACAGAGCTTCTTTGAACGTCATATCTTGGAGGGGCTTGGTCTCATGGCTGCCTCAACTACAAAGCCACTAATGTTGCTCTACAAGAGGACTCTGGTGCTTGTCGCTCTGTCTCAATGTCATGATGGCCCTCTAGCCTCCGGGCCTTCACATAGCTAACCAGAGGAGCCCTATCCCTGAAGTGTCCCTCTCCAGTCTACCCGGCATCATGGCACTGCTCCAAGAGACAGGAGGTCAAGGGGAGAGTCTAACTGCAATAAGGTTGCGTCCTAAATGGCAGCTTATTACATATAACGTGTCTGTCTGTCTCTTTCTCTGTCTGTGTCTGTCTGTCTGTCACAGGAGGTCAAATCAAACACCAGCCACAGGATAAGAGAAACAGGGTTCTCCTGTCTCAGTGCTGGAGGTCAAATCAAACACCAGCCACAGGATAAGAGAAACAGGGTTCTCCTGTCACAGCGCTGGAGGTCAAATCAAACACCAGCCACAGGATAAGAGAAACAGGGTTCTCCCGTCACAGCGCTGGAGGTCAAATCAAACACCAGCCACAGGATAAGAGAAACAGGGTTCTCCTGTCACAGCGCTGGAGGTCAAATCAAACACCAGCCACAGGATAAGAGAAACAGGGTTCTCCTGTCACAGTGCTGGAGGTCAAATCAAACACCAGCCACGGGATAAGAGAAAGTCTGTGACAATGACGATGACGCAAGCATTCTCTCCTGAATCGCAGCTTCCGGCCAGTGTTGACCATAGTGCCATGCTTCTGGAATGATGAAGCGCTGCAGCACAGCGGTTCTGCCTCCATCAAGTGCCTGCCTTCCTCATCAAGAGGAAGAGCAGGGTTACCCTTACCAGTCTCCAGTGACCAAACCATCCACAAGGCTGGTGGAGGTGTAGACTAGAGGAATACAACAGTGTATTACTGTACATCCCAATATGTTAGCCTATTCTTCACACCATCAAATCACCATTCAAACACAAATGTTAATACAAGGCATTATGATGGCCAAGATAACAGCCATCACTGCTATAAGCTGGTTCATGACTAGAGGGTGTAATCAGACCAGGCCAGACCACTGCTAGCTCTGGTCCAGGGCGAACGTGCACTACGCCTTGGACCAGAGCTAACCGACTGTATGGGCCAGGTTTGCTGGTGGAATATTATTGTTTGTTACCAAGGTGCTGGTCTGCTATGGTAATCTATTTTGAGGTATAGGGTTTGACGCTGACAGCAACTGGACACTATAAAGACACCAGCAGATTTCCAAAGTCAGGTTAATTTGATAACGGCTTTGTTTGTTTCTAGTGCTGGATTGGTTCATTGGTAATGGATGGTAAGAAAGAATACATATAGGTTGCGGTATTTCCCAGCTCTCTGGCCAAGGAAAGATGTCAGGGCATTTTGCACTATTATGAGCATGCGTCTTACTGGTCATTTCAATCCGGATAGCAGGTGGACAAAAGGCAACAAAAAACCGGCATTGCTGTTTTGGTGAAAAAAAGGTCTGTTAGGAATAGTAGGCTATCAATCAATAAGATATCAATTACGTTGTTGTTTTATTAAATTCATGTTTATGTGAATGCCTATTCAAATGGTGGTCTGTTGATTTTGATTGAACAGATCAAACAGAATGCTTTGGCATGCGCAGGCACATATATTTTATCAACACGTACATGAATACCAACACATTTACTTCAAGCATTCAATCCCCCCACTGTTGAAATATATTTGATTGTTCATTTGATCCTTTAGCCCCGCATTACGTGTGGCTAATGTGTCCTATGTAGGCGAGTATCAAATAACTTACATTTATCTGTTAATGTCAGTTTCTCCTCAATTCTTTTCTCAAGATCGTTGTATTCCATTTTTTCCATTCAAGCGATTGTCAGTCCCTTTCCAGTTGCAGTCATTCCTCAAATATATCGAAGGACAGGAGGGGGGAAAAAACTCTCTGTATACTCAGATCACCAACATGCTCTTCGTAAATCCAAGAGGGAACGGTAGGGAACAAAATTATAGAATAACTAGACAGAAAAACGGGTGAGAAAAATCACGATGACAAGTAGTCTATGTACGTCTCTCTTATTTACTCTTGAACTACAGACCTTGTCACTGTCAGATCATATTGTTTGGCAAATTACTATCAACAGAGTTGACCAACCAAAAAGTCCGAGCTAGGCAGAGACTTAATCGTAGCAATAGGACTGCTTGTGGAATATCTGTGCCGGACAGCCGCTGCCTGCCTCTCTGATTGACTGTACCATCTATCGTAAGCAAAACTCGGTGCACCTACTGATCAAAATAATTTAACCGACAAAATGTTACCAAATGTTAAACACGTCTCGATAATTGATTTACAGTTGCATTTTTTGTATACTTACAGTAGTATATGGGTTTGACGGGGGAAATGGGAGAATATATCGAGCTTGCAAAACAATGATCCCCCCTGTTAGAAATGGTTGCATCCATCAGATATACACGCTGAATACTCAAAGCAATGTATCTATCTATCTATCTATCTATCTATCTATCTATCTATCTATCTATCTATCTATCTATCTATCTAAGGAGCCCACAGAAATATGTGCTATAGCCATAATAACAGTTTAATGCAGCATTATTAACATGTCATTCATCAAAGGAGGGTTCTTAACATGGATCTCTTGAATTCAGATGAGCTGCCCGTTGCAGTTGGACCTGCATGTTTTCTCATTTGGGTTGCTCTTTATTTTTTTATGTGAGCCAATCAATGGATGGAACGAATAGTCTCACGTGAATCATTTCTGTTTTAATTCATTTAGTCGGTAGTTTGACATTGTGACAAGGTCGTTAAGAATTAATGCGACCTTTTTCACTGTAGGGTTACACATTTATCCTGCAGTCAGAGGTTGGAGTCTGGTGTCTATTTTCCTATTAGGTAAGGCAGGGTGAGTGAGTTAGGCCTGGAACAGCCCTGTGACACAAAGACACATTACCATGAGTGGAACTTCTACTGGATTCACTTACTTTTGCGACTAGGTTTAGACCTACTAAAGCACTCTGAAGAATAGCCTATCATACATTTTTGGATGGGATGGAAAATTACAGTACATCACATGACCAAAGTAAGTAATCATCAGTATTGTAACACCATAAAACAATGGCCTACTTCAATGTCTCCATTATAGATTGTTAGTCCGATGATATTTGCCCTATATTCTGAAAACAATCTCCCCGTGTGGCTTGGTCCCTTGTGTAAAAACTATTAGTCTGTGTATGGACTAAACTACTGAAAGAGCTGCTTCCTGTGCTTGGCCCTCCTATGTTGAACATAATAAACGTCTGGCTCTCTGTACAGCACTTTGAGATATCAGCTTATGTAAGAAGGGCTATATGAATACATTTGATTTATGGAGGACTCATTTATTAAAACTTATTTTTTTAATAGTTCCAACCACTTGTCCTTTTTACAACGCTTTTAATTCAAAATGAGGTCAATTACAGATGTTTCAAGATAATCTTCATAATGTATGTCTCTGTACATCCATGTCTCATACAGTAATATAATAAATAATACTATATGTCATTTACCAGATGCTTTTATCCAAAGCGACGCATGCATACATTTTACGTAGAGTGGCCCCAGCGTCATTGGTAGGATTTGTCTCTTATACACTGTAAAGATTGATATTGACATTAACAACTGCCTGTTAGATGTACATGATGTATGGCAGTATTCTAGTGTAAAATCATGAACCAGTACACAGGATTACTATTACTAATAGTATAGAGATTCACCTTCTCTTCGCCTTTGTAAAACATTCTGCATTTTGCATCAACACCATGCAGCAGTAGACTCTGCTAAACCACTGCAGATACATTCTTCTGCTAAACTTTGAATACAGGCAAAATGCATTTCTGGGTGTTGAGACACAAATAAAAAATGCATGACCCACTTAGCGCAGTACAGCAATACAAATATTCCAGAAAGTGTTTACAAGCTTGAGAATCGGAACCGAGGGCAACATCTCAACAAACGATCATGGTCCAAACCCACCAAGACAGTCGTGAAGAGGGCACGACAACACCTTTTCCCCATCAGGAGACTGAAAAGATTTGGCATGGGTCCCCAGATCCTCAAAAAGTTCTACACCATCGAGAGCATCCCGACCGGTTACATCACCGTCTGGTATGGCAACTGCTCGGCATCTGACTGTAAGGCGCTACAGAGGGTAGTGCGCACGGCCCAGTACATCACTGGGGCCAAGCTTCCTGCCATCCAGGGCCTCTATACTAGGCGGTGTCAGAGAAAGTAAGAGAATCCATCAAGATTCATTGTGTTAGGGAGGATTAAATACACACAGATGAATTGTGTTAGGGATGATTAAATACACCATCAAGATGAATTGTGTTAGGGAGGATTAAATACACCCAGATGAATTGTGTTAGGGAGGATTAAATGCACCATCAAGATGAATTGTGTTAGGGAGGATTAAATACACCATCAAGATGAATTGTGTTAGGGAGGATTAAATACACCCAGATGAATTGTGTTAGGGAGGATTAAATGCACCATCAAGATGAATTGTGTTAGGGAGGATTAAATACACCATCAAGATGAATTGTGTTAGGGAGGATTAAATACACCCAGATGAATTGTGTTAGGGAGGATTAAATACACCATCAAGATGAATTGTGTTCGGGAGGATTAAATACACCCAGATGAATTGTGTTAGGGAGGATTAAATACACCATCAAGATGAATTGTGTTCGGGAGGATTAAATGCACCATCAAGATGAATTGTGTTAGGGAGGATTAAATACACCCAGATGAATTGTGTTAGGGAGGATTAAATGCACCCTCAAGATGAATTGTGTTAGGGAGGATTAAATACACCATCAAGATGAATTGTGTTAGGGAGGATTAAATACACCATCAAGATGAATTGTGTTCGGGAGGATTAAATACACCCAGATGAATTGTGTTAGGGAGGATTAAATACACCATCAAGATGAATTGTGTTCGGGAGGATTAAATACACCCAGATGAATTGTGTTAGGGAGGATTAAATACACCATCAAGATGAATTGTGTTAGGTGGGGATGAAATGCACCATCAAGATGAATTGTGTTAGGTGGGGATGAGAATACACCTAGATGAATTGTGTTTGGGGAGGATGTTGCTGATCCATCTAATGAATACTACCCATAGAAATATAATTACTAGAAAGGGAAAAGCCCATCAGACTGCAGCAGTTTACTTTTGTAGTGATTCAATTTCTATGGCATTGCCTCTCTCAAACCCATCAACAGCCTATCCAAGGCTAGCAGCACCGGCATCCATAATGGAATTGGTTCTATTAGTATGAATTAAACCACAGTGCCTGTGAGGGAGAAATACATGATTTAGTGGCGCACTAATGAGCTTTTGAGAAGCAGCAAGGACGAGAAGTAGGGGCTGGGGGAATGGACAGTCAATCACCCACACCCATCCAAGATGAGGTAGGATCAGGCTCGATTGTTAAATAGTCTCTCCCTTTCTCTCTCTCAATTCAATTCAAGGGGCTTTATTGGCATGGGAAACATATGTTAACATTGCCAAAGCAAGTGAAGTAGATAATATACAAAAGTGAAATAAACAATACAAATTAACAGTAAACATTACACTCACAGAAGTTCCAAAAGAATAAAGACATTACAAATGTCATATTATGTATTTATACAGTGTTGTAACGATGTGCAAATAGTTAAAGCACAAAAGGGAAAATAAATAAACATAAATATGGGTTGTATTTACAATGGTGTTTGTTCTTCACTGGTTGCCCTTTTCTTGTGGCAACAGGTCACAAATCTTGCTGCTGTGATGGCACACTGTGGTATTTCACCCAGTAGAAATGGGAGTTTATCAAAATCGGGTTTGTTTTCAAATTCTTTGTGGATCTGTGTAATCTGAGGGAAATATATGTCTCTAATATGGTCATACATTTGGCAGGAGGTTAGGAAGTGCAGCTCAGTTTCCACCTCATTTTCTGGGCAGTGTGCACATAGCCTGTCTTCTCTTGAGAGCCAGGTCTGCCTTCGGCGGCCTTTCTCAATAGCAAGGCTATGCTCACTGAGTCTGTGCATAGTAAAAGCTTTCCTTAAGTTTGGGTCAGTCACAGTGGTCAGGTATTCTACCACTGTGTATTCTCTGTTTAGGGCCAAATAGCATTCTAGTTTGCTCTGTTTTTTTTTGTTAATTCTTTCCAATGTGTCAAGTAATTATCTTTTTGTTTTCTCATGATTTGGTTGGGTCTAATTGTGGTACTGTCCTGGGGCTCTGTGGGGTCTGTTTGTGAACAGCTTGCTTAGGGGACTCTTCTCCAGGTGTATCTCTCTGTAGGTGATGGCTTTGTTATGGAAGGTTTGGGAATCGCTTCCTTTTAGGTGGTTGTAGAATTTAACGTCTCTTTTCTGGATTTTGATAATTTGTGGGTATCGGCCTAATTCTGCTCTGTATGCATTATTTGGTGTCTTTCTCTCTCTCTCTCTCTCTCTCTCTCTCATACACTACAAGGCACTTATACATATGTACGGCCAGTTAAGACATTATGCGACAGTGTTTTCAGGTTAATTAATACATTCCATAATTTCCTTCATTCTTCTCTTATTTCTTGCTCCCTGAAAGTTCCTGTTTGAGAATACTGTAAATGCAACAATGCAGTGCATTCCACCAGGCTCCAATTCATGTTTTTGCTGTCTTCAGTATGAAAATAGAATTGATGATTCCTGTCATGATTCCTGAGGGCTTGTGTCCCACTGCTGATACAAACAGCCATTACGTAGCCAATTCTTCCACAAATCATCCCATTAATGTTTAACAGCTATACAAAAGGAAGATGGATACATGAATGGGTTCTTTGTTGAGCTGAGGATGATTTTAAGACACTGATGACGATGTTAAGTCACTGAGGACCATGTTAAGTCAATGATGACCATGTTAAGACACTTATGACCTTGTTAAGTCACTGATGATGATTTTAAGTCAATGATGACAATATTAAGTCACTGATGACCATGTTAAGCCACTGATGACGGTATTAAGTCACGGATGACCATGTTAAGTCACTGATGACCATGTTAAGTCACTGATGACCATGTTAAGTCACGGATGACCATGTTAAGTCACGGATGACCATGTTAAGTCACTGATGACCATGTTAAGTCACTGATGACGATTTTAAGTCACTGATGATGATGAAAGAATAACCATCCTACATGTAGGTTCCACTTGTGCTAATCTCCATACACTCATCTATCCCTCCAGTTGTCCACCTATCCATCATTTATCCCATCCATCCATCCATCCATACCCATCCATCCATCCACCCAGCCATGCACCCATCCACCCATCCATCCATCCATCCAGGCTATTGTAACGTTCGTCGTATGGAGGAAGAGAGGAGGACCAAGGCGCAGCGTGAAAAGTATCCATTTTAATAGAATACGTAACAAACAAACAAAATAACGATAAACGAGAATAACACGAAACTAAACAGTTCTGTCTGGTGCAGACACACAAAGACTGAAGACAACCACCCACAAACCCCAACAGAAAACAGGCTACCTAAATATGGTTCCCAATCAGAGACAGTGACTAACACCTGCCTCTGATTGAGAACCATATCAGGCCAAACACAGAAACGGGAAAACTAGACACACAACATAGAATGCCCACTCAGCTCACTTCCTGACCAACACTAAAAACAAAGAAAACACAAAAGAACTATGGTCAGAACGTGACAGCTATTGCACATGAATAATTAAAGCACAGCTACCAAACTCGACCAATCAAAGCCTCTCACAATCCCACCAGGAGGCAAATCACAATTAACAATAAAAAAGAGGTTCTAATTTTGTTAACTACATCGAAGCACTCTGAGATGGAATAAAATCTTGTCTCCACACTCCAGTAAGTATCTCTGGCACTTTTTAAACGTCTTATGCAAATCGCTATGAAATAATTGCACCATATTGTGCCCGTAATCCACTGATGTACTTCCAAGTCACAGATATAAGATTAGGCTGACACAATTAGCTCTACCATGAATATGAAGGAAGATGCCCTCAGCCACCCCATCACATTAGCACCATTCTGTGGATACTCCAAATTATGAATCCTACAATACAATTGCATCTCTCGTTCCTTTTGTTTTTGCTGATAACTATCAGTAACTTCAGAGCCAAATCTAATTAAAGTGATGAATTAAGGGGTTATTGCTCTTTTTATTTTATAAAACCTCATAAATGTACTTTCCTTAGTTTCAAGAAAGAACGGTTATTTGCTCATGCTGAGTATGTATCATGCCTGTCGGTGCTCTCATGTTTATTTCTATTGGCTAAGACGTATGGCAATAGAGAGTGAGATTACAGATATCAGCGTTAAATTGTAATTAGGTTTAGGGTCAGTCAGGTGTCTCACTGCACACCTACTTACCATACAGTACCAGTACATGGGGATAGATCTCACAAGAATACGCAGACATTCCCAAATGCACACACTCACAACAAAAGGCTGTCTCAGGAAGGGCCCCTTTGAATGAACATGCTTATACTTGCCCAATTTGACTACAAGCTATAATGGAGCTCAGACAGCTCCCATAAAGCCAGAGGTATGTGTTCCAGTGTCTCTGTCCCCGTTGGCACTTCAACTACAACACTAGTGGCTTCAGACAACAGCAGTTGAGCCAATAGTTTAAATGTCAGGAAATAAATCCACCGGGGGCAGCTGAAATCAAGGTCAGAGTAGGTAATGCCTCCTCTCTTGAGACCCCCAGATCTCAAAGTTTCCTAATAGTCTAAAACCTACTCTCCCACGTTTTTATTTTACAAGATGAATTTGTTTTCCTAAAAGTCTTTCAGACCAGTGGAAGACGAGAGGAGTAACAAAAGCAGGGAGCTCAGACAGAAGCCTTGTTTTGGGAGTGAAAGTCATATAACCTGTGGTTTGGTTTTACAGGGAGTGTTTTAGTGGACAGAATATTGAATTGTCTGAATATACAGTATCTGCAGCTGTTCTCCTCAGTCTCACCCCTAAATCAGACCCCCCTACCCAGTGTCTCACCCCTAAATCAGACCCCCTACCCAGTGTCTCACCCCTAAATCAGACCCCCCTACCCAGTGTCTCACCCCTAAATCAGACCCCCTAACCAGTGTCTCACCCCTAAATCAGACCCCCCTACCCAGTGTCTCACCCCTAAATCAGACCCCCCTACCCAGTGTCTCACCCCTAAATCAGACCCCCCTACCCAGTGTCTCACCCCTAAATCAGACCCCCCTACCCAGTGTCTCACCCCTAAATCAGACCCCCTACCCAGTGTCTCACCCTTAATACAGACCCCCTACCCAGTGTCTCACCCTTAATACAGACCCCCTACCCAGTGTCTCACCCCTAAATCAGACCCCCTACCCAGTGTCTCACCCCTAAATCAGACCCCCTACCCAGTGTCTCACCCCTAAATCAGACCCCCTACCCAGTGTCTCACCCCTAAATCAGACCCCCTACCCAGTGTCTCACCCCTAAATCAGACCCCCCTACCCAGTGTCTCACCCCTAAATCAGACCCCCCTACCCAGTGTCTCACCCCTAAATCAGACCCCCCTACCCAGTGTCTCACCCCTAAATCAGACCCCCCTACCCAGTGTCTCACCCCTAAATCAGACCCCCCTACCCAGTGTCTCACCCTTAATACAGACCCCCTACCCAGTGTCTCACCCTTAAATCAGACCCCCCTACCCAGTGTCTCACCCCTAAATCAGACCCCCCTACCCAGTGTCTCACCCCTAAATCAGACCCCCCTACCCAGTGTCTCACCCCTAAATCAGACCCCCCTACCCAGTGTCTCACCCCTAAATCAGACCCCCCTACCCAGTGTCTCACCCTTAATACAGACCCCCCTACCCAGTGTCTCACCCTTAATACAGACCCCCTACCCAGTGTCTCACCCCTTATACAGACCCCCTACCCAGTGTTTCACCCTTAATACAGCCCCCTACCCAGTGTCTCACCCCTTATACAGATCCCCTCCTCAGTGTCTCACCCCTAATACAGACCTCCTCCCCAGAGTACCACCCTTCATACAAACCCCCTCCCCAGTGTCCCACCCCTTAGCACGTCCTAAACAGTTGCTTTGGCTATGTGGTCTCGTGTGCCCAGCTGTTATTGGGGCGTACCGCTGACAGCACGAGGCCTAGCAGTTGTCAAGGACTACTGTACCATTACTGTGAATCCTCTCTGCATTACTGGACAAAAAACATCTGTTTCTTCTTAAGGATATATGGAAATACAATTACTGAATATATGGCTGCATCAAGTGAGTTGTATTTTTGTCTTTAGTCACAGTAAAACACATGCACATATAATACCATTGTACCGAACCTTCCTCACATGCAGCCAGAGAAACAAACTTCCATACCAAGCCACTCAACCGCAATAACATTTTACATGAAGTACACTGATAAATATGCACAAAGTGTTGTGAGAACACGTGCAAAAAGACCCACAGAAAAGCAATGTGAGTGTCCTCGGGTGCTTCGTGTAAGAATCCAGTTCTTGGAGTGATTGTATAAGAAAGACCACTTTGATGGTTCATAGAAAACCTATGAACAGAAAAGACATGAAGTTCAATCAATATCCTCTTTACTGAGATGAAAGTTAAACATAAGAATATCAATAATAATAATAGTCAAAACATTGTATAAAACACAAATGTATTATGCTCATACAATATTATTGGTTACTACCGGATAGAAAAAGTGTCCATTCTAACTGTGTGGCTTAGATTGTATCCCAAATAGCACCCTATTCCCTATATAGCACACTACTTTTGACCACAGCCCTATGAACCCTGGTAAAAAAATAAATAAAAAAAAGTAGTGTGCTAGATAGGGAATAGGGTGCCATTTAGGACACAATCTAGGAGGATCAATGATGCAGTACCTGAACCTGGAAATCCCTGGCCTCACACGTCCTGGGTCCATCGGCTTGTCCCAGAAACAAACACAGCACTGGACATGAAGTGCTTGGCCGGGCCCCCGTAGTTCACTACATCATCCTGCCCAGGGTCAGGCAGGGGGGGGGGGGGGGGGGTTCTTCAGAAGAATATTCCCAGGTAATGTCTCCTCCTTGGACAAGGGTTAAAAGGCATGGGAAACCATTTAAGACCAGAGAGGTGTTGTCATAGAAACTATTGCTAGTCCTGGATCCGTATTCATAAAGCAGAGTAGGTGTGCTGACCTGGGGTCAGGTCCCCCCCCTGTCCATGCAGTCTTATTCATTCTGATCTAAATGAAAAACTGATTCTAGATCAGCCATCCCCCTACTCAGATTTATGGTTTGAATAGCCTTGAATACTGTACATTCAGTGCTTTCGGAAAGTATTCAGAACCCTTGACTTTTTCAAAATGTTGTTACGTTACGGCCTTATTCTAACATGGATTAAATAAATGTTTTTCCTCATCAATCTACACACAATACCCCATAATGACAAAGTGAAAACAGGTTTATAGAATAGGTTTTTTTGCAAATGACTAAGGTGTATGTAAACTTCCGACTTCAACTGTGCATATACAGTTGAAGTTGACATACACCTTAGCCAAATACATTTAAACTCAGTTTTTCACAATTCCTGACATTTAATCCTGTCTTAGGTCAGTTAGGATCACCACTTTATTTTAAGAATGTGACATGTCAGAATAATAGTAGAGAGAATGATTTATTTCAGCTTTTATTTCTTTCATCACATTCCCAGTGGGTCAGAAGTTTATATACACTCAATTAGTATTTGCTAGCATTGCCTATAAATTGTTTAACTTGGGTCAAACGTTTCGGGTAGCCTTCCACAAGCTTCCCACAATAAGTTGGGTGAATTTTGGCCCATTCCTCCTGACAAAGCTGGTGTAACTGAGTCAGGTTTTTCAGTTCTGCCCACAAATCTTCTACGGGATTGAGGTCAGGGCTTTGCGATGGCCACTCCAATACCTTGACTTTGTTGTCCTTAAGCCATTTTGCCACAACTTTGGAAGTATGCTTGGGGTCATTGTCCATTTGGAAGACCCATTTGCAACCAAGCTTTTTCTTTCTGACTGATGTCTTGAGATGTTTCTTCAATATATCCACATAATTTTCCTACCTCATGATGCCATCTATTTTGTGAAGTGCACCAGCCCCTCCTGCAGCAAAGCACCCACACAACATGATGCTGCCACCCCCGTGCTTCACGGTTGGGATGGTGTTCTTCGGCTTGCAAGCATCCCCCTCTTTCCTCCAAACATAACGATGGTCATTATGGCCAAATAGTTCTGTTTTTGTTTCACCAGACCAGAGGACATTTCTCCAAAAAGTACGATCTTTGTCCCCATGTGCAGTTGCAAACCGTAGTCTGGCTTTTTTATGGCGGTTTTGGAGCAGTGGCTTCTTCCTTCCTTCCTTCCTTCCTTCCTTCCTTCCTTCCTTCCTTTCAGGTTATGTCGATATAGTTTTACTGTACGGTTTACGGTTTTACTGTGGATATAGATACTTTTGTACCGGTTTCCTCCAGCATCTTCACAAGGTCCTTTGCTGTTGTTATGGGATTGATTTGCACTTTTCACACCAAAGTACGTTAATCTCTAGGAGACAGAACGCGTCTCCTTCCTGAGCGGTATGATGGCTGCGTGGTCCCATGTTTATACCTACGTACTATTGTTTGTACAGACGAACGTGGTACCATCAGGCGTTTGGAAATTGCTCCCAAGGATGAACCAGACTTGTGGAGGTCTACAATTTTTTTTGAGGTCTTGGCTGATTTCTTTTGATTTTCCCATGATGTCAAGCAAAGAGGCCCTGAGTTTGAAATACATCAAAAAATACACTTCCAATTGACTCAAATGATGTCAATTAGCCTATCAGAAGCTTCTAAAGCCATGACATCATTTTCTGGAATTTTCCAAGCTGTTTAAAGGCACAGTCAACTTAGTGTATGTAAACTTCTGACCCACTGGAATTGTGATACAGTGAATTATAAGTGAAATAATCTGTCTGTAAACAATTGTTGGAAATATTACTTGTGTCATGCACAAAGTAGATGTCCTAACCAACTTGCCAAAACTATAGTTTGTTAACAAGAAATTTGTGGAGTGGTTGGAAAACGAGTTTTAATGACTCCAACCTAAGTGTATGTAAACTTCCGACTTTAACTGTATATATATATATATATATATGGGGGATACAACCATCCTAGCTCTGCAGATTTTGCTGCGAAGAGACAGAATCATTATATAATTTGTTTTGGTACCATCCATATATAGCTTGTTTTTGGTCACAGGTCCATGAATGGATGAAGAATTGTAACATTTACCTGGAGCTAACTCTGCAAATAGCTCCACTGGGTGATTTTAAAAAGTCATGGTCAATCCATTAATAATATATTAATACTGTTAGCAAAAATGTGTATCTTTATTTTACAATCTGTAGAAACTATGAGAATAGAAAGGTTCAGAATTTTTGTAAAACATCGCAGCACAGTTGAAAATATATGGCAAATATAAATCAAAACTGGATGGTGTTCAGAGATTTTTTATTTTTTTATTTAACCTTTATTTAACTAGGCAAGTCAGTTAAGAACTTAAGAACAAATTCTTATTTACAATGACGGCTACCGGGGAACAGTGGGTTAACTGCCTTGTTCTGGGGAAGAACGACAGATTTTTACCTTGTCAGCTCGGGGATTTGATCCAGCAACCATTCGGTTACTGGCCCAATGAACCACTAGGCTACCTGCCACCCCAGAGATATATGGGAGGGGTTGAGTGGAGCTGAATGGTGGGACTAAAAATAACAAGATAACTAATGTAAAATTAACTGTGTCCCTAAAATGAATATAGTATGTATAAGCTGGAAGTAGAAGCCTAAGTGTTGTTGTACATTAGTTTACTCCAATTAGGGGAGAGGTGGCAGGGTTAGGGGAAAATAATAAATCATAATATTTATATATTTACAAAAAACATATATGAGGATTGGAAATGATGCGGACAATTACATAGATGGAAGCCACAATATATCTGCAATATTAAAGCTGATCTACTCCCTAAAAAATAAATAATAATAAAGATTGAGGTCGTGAATAGGGTTAGCATTAACATGTCTGACCTGGGATGCAAAGTCTCCTGTCACTTACTGTCATTCTCTGTGTATTTTTTCCCATCATTAGCTAAGAGACTTTCAACACAACTGGAGGGACAGGTGTCTGACATGTATTGCATCGCCTGACAATCTGTTTAGAAGGGAGGACAGTTTGTAATGTCACCAGTGCTTGACTTGGACTGAAATAGGTACCTGTAATCATTTTGGGTGCCGGTACTGCTCATATTTACGTGCAGGAGCTTGAACTTCACAATACTTGTGTTGCTAATATTTTTTATAAGAAGTACAGGGGCTCAAGCAGTAGAACATGTGAGGTGCTGGTACCCAAGTCAAGCAATGACTGCAACACCCTCATGCTGACTAGGTAGCAATTTGAATGGTAAATGTAGCCCGACTACGTTAACCAAATTCGCAAAGTGATCCTAGGATGCAACAAATTCATTCATACCACACTGCAAAGTTACTGTAGCCAGAAACAAACTTCCCGAGTGTGGATACGTTTCCGCATATGATCTGTTTCCATGACAACGAGTACTTGGTGAAAGCAGAGCGGCAGGAGAAGAAAAGGCATTTGTCTCGTTGCAAGACAAGCAAACGTACCAGTCATCTAGCGCCCACGTGTGGTGAAAGTCTTTGCTTACCTATTTTACCTCATTGAAGACGCGCAACTGTTTTGTTTTTCGGAGATTCATCATGGCGATGCATACGAAGGCGACACCACCACAGATTCCCGACACACGTCGGGAACTCTCGGAACTGGTCAAGAGGAAACAAGAACTTGCGGTAAGTTTATTAGCTGCTGTAGCTAGCTACGTTTCCGTATGAGTAAATATTTTGCTACATGCGTATTTGCTGCATCTTATGTTTAAGTTGCAAGGTAGCTTGCTAGTTAACTAGGCCGCACTAGCTAACCTAGCTAAGCTACTACGACTAGGCCTCGGCTCTCTACTGCCGGTAAATATTTGTTTCTCGCTGGCAAGATACGTTAACTAACGTTACCAAACAAATGAAACATTATAGAATGCAACTGTTAGTATGTGCTTTTATTCAGGGTCATACATCCATATGTATTGCGTTTTTTACTAGATATATCAATGTTTATATACAATGTCGCGTCGTTGAAGTTAGGTAGTAACATTCTTTGCCCACAAGGTGCAGTCAAACCCTACTATGCTAATGCCCACATCACCATGGGCATGGCTGGGGTACTGTCTCTGGCTATATGTCTCTGGCTATATAGTATTTACACTTTATGTCAGTTTCATACATTTGAAATGCAGTCTAATGCCTTTTACATACTTTCCACAGGAGACATTGGTGAACTTGGAAAGACAGATCTATGCATTTGAAGGCAGCTACTTGGAAGACACCCAGATGTATGGGAATATCATTAGAGGATGGGACAGATACCTCACCAACCAAAAGTAAGCAAGACATGGACCATGGCTACTCAGACATAAAGTGTTGATATTGAAACATCTTGCCTGTGTTTATGATTTATTTACTCTGTTTTGTATTGTTCTGTCAGAAATTCCAACAGCAAGACAGACAGAAGAAACAGAAAGTTCAAAGAGGCAGAGCGTCTGTTCAGCAAGTCTTCAGTCACTTCTGTAGCAGTGAGTGTTTCACTCTATTTTCTGCCTGTCCTCAGTATTTTCCTAGGGCATTTATCTTCTCAATATTTTCCTAGAAGGCCATTTATGCTCCCTTTATTTTCCTAGGAGGCCAGTTATCTTCTCAATATTTTCCTAGAAGGCCATTTATGCTCCCTTTATTTTCCTAGGAGGCCAGTTATCTTCTCAATATTTTCCTAGGCGGCCATCGGTCCTCTCAGTATTTTCCTAGGAGGCCATCGGTCCTCTCAGTATTTTCCTAGGAGGCCATCGGTCCTCTCTGTATTTTCCTAGGGGGCCATCGGTCCTCTCGGTATTTTCCTAGGGGGCCATCGGTCCTCTCTGTATTTTCCTAGGGGGCCATCGGTCCTCTCAGTATTTTCCTAGGAGGCCATCGGTCCTCTCAGTATTTTCCTAGGAGGCCATCGGTCCTCTCAGTATTTTCCTAGGAGGCCATCGGTCCTCTCAGTATTTTCCTAGGAGGCCATCGGTCCTCTCAGTATTTTCCTAGGAGGCCATCTATGATTGTAATAATGTGTAAATGCTGACCAACTGTTTGTCTTTGTTGAACAGGCTGTCTGTGCACTTGGCGGGATACCAGATCACATGAATGAAAAGCGTAAGTATATGGCTCAGCCATCTCAAATTGATAAACTTTTGTTTGCCACAGTGCTTACTGAATGTAGCCTACTGGTATGTGAGGGAGTTGAGCTCCAAGGTGGCATGCTGCTCTCCTGTTGCCTGGCCCTTCAGGTGAGCCCGGCAGTGGGACAGAGAGCGACACATCCCCAGACCTCCAGAACCAGGAGAACGAGCCCAGTCAGGAGGACACGGAGGACGCAGACGGGGCACTGCAGGACCTCAAACCCCAGAAGGCTGCCTCATCCTCCTCCGGAAGCCACCACGGGAGCCACAAGAAAAGGAAGAACAAAAACAGACACAGGTACTCGACCCTAAACGCAGTTGCTGGTCTAGACTAACTCCTAGGGCACGTTCAGCAGAACACAACGTTGTGGAACGTTCCTATAGAAATATGCATTGTAGAACAAACATGCCTTTCTGACATGTAGAATATGGAATCAAAGTGGGTCTATTAACGTAATTTCTATCTGCAATTGTTGGCTACTGAACATGGCCCTGCTATCAAGTCTGAGATATGTCCAAGGGTATCTCTCTTGCAGGCAAGTTAACTTAAAAAATTAAAATTAAAAAAAAAATTGCCTGGGAGGGTCAGATTGATTGGCTGTACTACTGTATAAACATCAGGAGGGTCTGTTTGATTGTCTGTACTACTGTATAAACATCAAGAGGGTCTGTTTGATTGGCTGTACTACTGGTTTATAGCAAGTGGCTTAGTATGTTTGTATTGGAGCTGGAATGTGAGGAGCAGTAAGAAACAATGCCAACTTTTCCAGCTGTATTAACTCATCACACCGGTTCCTAGCCACATTGTGTTATGTTGTATGTAGCCTAATAAAACCACCACATATTTAGACAAAATCATCTCAATAAGTTAAATGAAAAGACAAAATATTGTGTTGGCTAGTTCAATTATTAACAAAACTGTATTTTCCAGATACAAAAGCATCCCTTTAGAGTGAGTCAGGCTGGTGTACTAATTACTACTGCTCTCTACTTCCCCTAATGCTGCCCCAGCCCTTCTGCCATGTTTCATTATGACTTTGAGTAAGTCTCAAATTTTACTTCCTGCTTCCTGTGGTGATACATCCTGTCTGTGTCCCAAATGGCACCCTATTCCCTATATAGTGCACTGCCTTTGACCAGAGCTCTTTTGACCCATAGGGCTCTGGTCAAAAGTAGTGCCCTATGTCGGGAATAGGGTGCCATTTGGGGGACTACCCCTGCCTTCTCTGACCACATCCTGACGTTCCCAATCTCTCTCTCCCTCAGCTCTCTATCTGCTTCTGTCACGGTTAATGCGTCATCATAGCAAATCTATCATTACTACATGTCCAAATCTTTGGTTCTATCCCAAATGGCTCCCTATTTAGTGCACTACTTTTGACCAGGGCCCATATAGGAAATAGGGTGCCATTTGGGGACGCACGCTTCATTTCTCAAATAATGCATTGTATCTAATAACGTATTAGCACCTAGCTCCCGTAGACTCAACGCTAGATTCTGTAGTGTTTTGAGTCATAGGGGCATAAACACTACTTCTTTAGAAGCACAGTTTATTTCTTGACCCTGGTTTCATTCCATAAAGGTCCCGTTCCCTTAATCCAGTTATGGAAAAGTCTGCTCTTTCTGCCAAAATGAGATGGGGAGCTCATAGGTTGAGTAAAAACCCACATCTTTCAGCACATCCCAGGCTTTCATATTGTTCTTTAGTTGTCTCCTTGTGTGTTGCTTGGTCTCTTAGCTTGAGTAACTGTAGCAGTGCTTGTTGTCTCCATGGTTACTCATGTTGTATTTAGTGAAACCTGAAAGACCTGTCGTAACTCTTGCTTTTTTTGTTTTTAGATTCGACATGAAGGTGAACAAAAAACCCAGAGCGGTAAGCTATTGGAATGTTATGTCTTGAGCTTCCAATAAAGCAATATGTGATTTAGAAATATTTAAAGTTCTGTTTTTAATTCTGTTGTCGACGTTATCGTTGTTCCACAGGACTATTCTACTTGAGGATGAATGGAGGTGTTAAGCACTTCAGACCAGAACTGGCCACACAGGAGATGTCTACAGTGAAACAGAGTCACTTCTCTGGGCTTTGTGAACTTTATATGCCTTATGTTAACTGACTTGGTTTCTGCTATGTGTATATTGCATGAAATGTTGCCCCTCCCACCTGCTCCTGGAAATATTTGTGTTTCATGATTTTCCTGCAGAAAAGTACAAGATGTGTTATTGCATGTTACTCAATACCCAGCTGGGGTTATTGTATAGTGTGGAACATTCTATATTTATCATGTAACTTCACATTACTGCTCTTGTGACAAAAATAATCATATTCTTTTTTTTGTCCTTGTGTAGTTTTGTAGCTCTAGAATATCACAGCTTCTTTTTTTCTCTCTTTTTTTTTAGATTTGTTTAGCATAAAATTGGAATAAAACATTGAAATTATAAATATTACTGAATATAGTTGTTTATGGTAAAAATCTAAATTTGTGAATGTTTAGCCCACCAGAAGCATTGAAAATGACTTGCTGTTAATCAAAATCTCATCTCTGTCTTTACTCTGCACTCTTCAGTAATAATATAGCAGGGAAATCAACAGGGAAGCTAGTTTATGACCAACATCTGTGTCTGACAGCATCTACTGCCTGGTTTCATTGTGGCTTCTTCATGGCCCTGTTACCTGCCAAGGTGCTCAGATGAGGCTCTCTCTAGTCCACCAGCTTATTATCAAATAGCTCCCTATTCCATTTATAATGCACTACATTTGACTGGTGAAGTTTCAGTGAGATCATGGAAATTGTTTTAGTACTGTGTTCACCTTCAAACTGCTTTATTCTGACACCCAAGTATGATTCAAATGACTCTGTTTACACACAAAGATATGAAGTCATTATGGCGTTCCTATGGTGGCAGTTTCAGAGATTTGAGTTAGATTTTTGAATAGTGGCAGTTAGTGAGCCAGGGGGCAACAGGATGACAACACATGACCCATGCCACGTTGGGGAGCAGTGAACTATATGTAGTTTAACTAGTAATTGAACTACATTTTACAGTAATTTGGTGGTACTTGAACTAAATTCAAATCTTGGTCGTGTTTTCAGTAGTTAACTTTTTTGTTGTGTAGCTCTAACTACTAGAACTACACACTTTTGCAAAAGGAAAATAAAATATGACTGAAGTAGGCAATCATTTATTTTTTGGCATCATACCTGTCTAATTCTCACTTGAAACATTGTTTTGCTTTTAATAGGCTAAATTACACATTCTGTTAACATTTGACCCTATTGTGATCTGTTCTTGGAATTTGTAGTCTTGACATTTTCAGATTTAGATATACTTTTTCACACAGTAGTTTGGATGTAGTGAACTACATTTTCAAAGCAACTTTAAGTAAATTTAATTTTTCTTAAGGGTAGCTTAATGTCTGCCAGTGAGATGTAAATGTTAGTTTGGAAATCTATATTTTAAGAGTATCTTCTCCAACACTGGTCCCATGCTATTTCTAGAATGTTCCCTGTGTGCGACCAGTACTGATCAGGTGTGTAGTATTGAAATAGTTTGGTGAATACAGACAAAGCTGTCATTTTGATCATCCAGATAACAATAAAGTGTTACGTCTATTTAAAGTAGATATGCTTATTAGTGAATACTTTATTGTCAGTATGCAATACCACATTCCTTCACTAGGTAGTGCTACTTCACAATGCGTGTTTGACAGTACTCAAAGCATTGCCTTAAATGTCTTTCATCCACAGGCTTTCCCGTATCATAAACAAAGTCCTAACCCGGTTCCACAGTGTGACTACTAGGACTATGAGTCATAAGTGGGTTGTTAAATCTGCCATCAATTTATCAAATGCATGGTTTATGCTGCTCTTTAATTATCCGTAAGGCCAAAGATCCTCTGATGATTAAGGTGTTTGTCCTCCAAACCTATATTCTGCCATGCCAACAGTATGATGTCCCCAAGGCACACTTAAAGACCTTTACGACCAGGGCTTTTGGGCTTGGCTCACGGAAATCGGTGTACATCCCAAATGGCACCCTATTCCCTATTTAGTACACCACTATAGCACCCTATTCCCTATTTAGAGCACTACTTTTGATCAGGACACATGGTTAAAAGTAGTGCACTATATAGGGAATAGGGTGCCATTTGGGATACACATTGTATCTCCTCAGTATTTAGAAGAGGTCAACCTCTTTAAAAATCACATCTCTCTGTTATGGTCATGGGCAGTACAGCAAAGGTGTCAGAACACTGACCTATTAATGATGTAGTGACTAGGATGTTAATACCAGACCGCATGTGTCCCAATGGCACACTATAACCTAAATAGTGTACTACTTTTGACTAAAGCACTATTGGCCCTGGTCAAAAGCTGTGCACTATATAGGAGATAGGGTGCATTTTGGGATGCAAATTGAATGGTTCCAAGAAGCCAAACTTCTGACAAGCAAGATGGAGAGGCTGTGTGTAATTACTCAATCCCTGTTTCACACTGTTCTCCTGCCACACATTTTACAGTCACATTTAATTTGGAATGTACTATAGAATTATATTTTATTTGTCCTCTCGTTGACGCTACTATCCACAGTTAGGCCTACCACTCCTCTTGGATTTGGGTGTTGTTGATGTGTGGGGGGATTTACGTAATAAGGATTTGGGGTTTTCTCTAACAAAATGTATCCTCTAGCTTTTACCCCGATCATAATCACTCATAAAAGAATGTTCCATTTCAAATGACATACTTCTTTCCATTCTCTACTAAACCAGTCTCCCCTCCCGGTCTCCTCCCACGTCTGTTGCCATGGAATCTGACATGAGCAGCTTGTGATTAGAGCAAGTCACATTTCAGTCCATGATTCAGTCGTGTGTCATATGTAGGTACAACAGTTACTCAGTTCTACTGTAGCAATATGATCTGTCAGCTGTTTACTGTAGCAATATGACCTGGCAGCTGTTTACTGTAGCAAAATGATCTGTCAGCTGTTTACTGTAGCAATATGACCTGGCAGCTGTTTACTGTAGCAATATGACCTGGCAGCTGTTTACTGTAGCAATATGACCTGGCAGCTGTTTACTGTAGCAATATGACCTGGCAGCTGTTTACTGTAGCAAAATGATCTGGCAGCTGTTTACTGTAGCAATAGGATCTGGCAGCTGTTTACTGTAGCAATAGGATCTGGCAGCTGTTTACTGTAGCAAAATGATCTGTCAGCTGTTTACTGTAGCAAAATGACCTGGCAGCTGTTTACTGTAGCAATATGATCTGGCAGACTGCTCCATAAAAAAAACCCATTCTGATCTGATCAATGGATTGTGTAAATCAGCTTGAAAAATACACATGTACTACAGGGTCAGGGACAATTGTATTTTGATTCCAGACAGTTCAGGAAATGTATGAACTGAAGAATCCTGATGGAAATTCTGGGACTGAAAGTTTCCTGGAACGACTGGGTTCCTCCAAATGGCACTAAGTTGTATAATTGGTTCCAGTGTACTTTCCCATGACAAACTTAACATAAGTGTTAGCCAAATGAAGTAGCTGGCCAGCATGCACTTGAGATTTGATTCTGTGTTGTGAGGTTAATTCCAGTAGCCTACAGTATATTGTGCTGTATCCTGTTATAGACCCAGTGTATCATGTTAGACCTGTATCTCAGTGATGTTAGGCCTGTATCTCAGTGATGTTAGGCCTGTATCGCAGTGATGTGATGGCCTGTATCTCAGTGATGTTAGGCCTGTATCTCAGTGATGTGATGGCCTGTATCTCAGTGATGTTAGGCCTGTATCTCAGTGATGTTAGGCCTGTATCTCAGTGATGTTAGGCCTGTATCTCAGTGATGTGATGGCCTGTATCTCAGTGATGTTAGGCCTGTATCTCAGTGATGTGATGACCTGTATCTCAGTGATGTGATGGCCTGTATCTCAGTGATGTGATGGCCTGTATCTCAGTGATGTGATGGCCTGTATCTCAGTGATGTGATGGCCTGTATCTCAGTGATGTTAGGCCTGTATCTCAGTGATGTTAGGCCTGTATCTCAGTGATGTTAGGCCTGTATCTCCATGATGTGATGGCCTGTATCTCAGTGATGTGATGGCCTGTATCTCAGTGATGTGATGGCCTGTATCTCAGTGATGTTAGGCCTGTATCTCAGTGATGTGATGGCCTGTATCTCAGTGATGTGATGGCCTGTATCTCAGTGATGTGATGGCCTGTATCTCAGTGATGTTAGGCCTGTATCGCAGTGATGTTAGGCCTGTATCTCAGTGATGTGATGGCCTGTATCTCAGTGATGTGATGGCCTGTATCTCAGTGATGTGATGGCCTGTATCTCAGTGATGTTAGGCCTGTATCTCAGGGATGTTAGGCCTGTATCTCAGTGATGTGATGGCCTGTATCTCAGTGATGTGATGGCCTGTATCTCAGTGATGTTAGGCCTGTATCTCAGGGATGTTAGGCCTGTATCTCAGTGATGTTAGGCCTGTATCTCAGTGATGTGATGGCCTGTATCTCAGTGATGTGATGGCCTGTATCTCAGTGATGTGATGGCCTGTATCTCAGGGATGTTAGGCCTGTATCTCAGGGATGTTAGGCCTGTATCTTAGTGATGTGATGGCCTGTATCTCAGTGATGTTAGGCCTGTATCTCAGTGATGTTAGGTCTGTATCTCAGTGATGTTAGGCCTGTATCTCAGTGATGTTAGGCCTGTATCTCAGTGATGTGATGGCCTGTATCTCAGTGATGTGATGGCCTGTGGGTGGTGATTTGTTTTGCAGCTGCCACCAGCAAAACTCTGTTGACTAGACATACGTCCCAAATGGCACCCTATATCCTATACATTCCCTATAAAGTAGTGCAGTATATAGGGAATAGGGAGTCATTTGGGATGCATAGTAGTTTTCAATGTGGCCTGTTCACTGCATTAGTCCCCAGTCCCAGATCTGATGCACAGATCTGTGGGTAGTGTGGCCTGGCTGATAGCCCTCGTGGGACCAAACAGGGTCAGCCGTATTCCAGGATAAGTCATGGGAAAAGCTACATATAAAAACAAGTGCCCTTGATTTAATAGATTGTTGATCTAATCAAATAGGCTTTTGTTGAGGCTTTTGTGTCGCGCCTCAGATTGAATCCCTTCCAACAGTCTGAGGTCCTGAGCGCTCTGGAGAATGTTTTAATCAGGGATCTCTCTGTACTTTGCGCCGTTCATCTTTCCCTCAATCCTGGCTAGTCTCCCAGTCCCTGCCACTGAAAAATATCCCCACAGCATGATGCTGCCACCACCATGCTTCACCGTAGGGATGGTGCCAGGTTTCCTCCAGACGTGATGCTTGGCATTCAGGCAAAATAGTTCAATCTTGGTTTCATCAGACCAGAGAGTCCTTTAGGTGCCTTTTGGCAACTCCAAGCGAGATGTCATGTGCCTTTTACTGAGGAGTGGCATCCGTCTGGCCACTCTACCATAAAGGCCTGATTGGTGGAGTGCTGCAGAGATGGTTGTCCTTCTGGAAGGACACCTCCCTGACCAAGACCCTTCTCCCCCAATTGCCCAGTTTGGCTGTGCAGCTAGCTGTAGGAAGTCTTGGTTGTTCCAAACTTCTTCCATTTAAGAATGATGGAGGCCACTGTGTTCTTGGGGACCGTTAATGCTGCAGACATTTTTTATACCCTTCCCCAGAGCTGTGCCTCGACACAATCCTGTATTGGAGCTCTACAGACAATTCCTTCGACCTCATGGTTTTTGCTCTGACACGCACTGTCATCTGTGGGACCTTATACAGACAGGTGTGTGCCTTTCCAAATCGTGTCCAATAAATTACATTTACCACAGGTGGATTCCAATCAACTTATAGAAACATCTCAAGGATGAGCAATGGAAACAGAATGCACCTGAGCTCAATTTCGAGTCTCATAGCAAAGTGTCTGAATACTTTTGTAAATAAGGTATTTCTGTTTTATATTTTTAATACATTTTCCCTACTGTTCTCTGTGTAGTCTTCTAAGGTGCACATGTAGAGTATGGGCTTTTCCATAGTGCCTTACAGTTTCCATAATGCCAAGGCTTTAGCAAGTAACTTATTTTGTGATAGAAATCCAAAAACAATGGGCGCAAATATAGAGCCTGTTACGGAGTTTGAGGAAAATTACATTCCAGACTAAATAAAGATTCAGTCAGCCTTCTGGGACAGTTTGCCTTTGTCCTCTGCTACAACGCTTTTATGTTGGTCTGCCTGAACCTTCACTGGATGCCAGGGAGTGGGCACTGGACACCACCCTGGCCTGGCATCACATTGGCACCGCCACCCTGGCATGACCATTGTAAAAATGATCAAATCTGTTCACACCAGGGGTTAAGGAAAGTATTAATGGGTTATGTACGCAGTAGTCCAAAGGCTGTTCTCATTGGAAGACAACACACCTCAAAGAAGCCTTATAAAGTGTTTATTTTGGCCCAACTTTACAAACACGGTATTCTGACCCAATGGTGTTATTATTACAGTACATACTGGATTGGTTTAGAGTTGTAATATTACTGGTTACAGCAAACAGAGGAAAGAAAGTTATAAAAGAATACAAAGAAATATAATTGACAAGCTGAGCCCTTATTACATTTGAATACTGTTTGATACTTTTTGATATAGCTGCAATAAAATTTAGTTCAGACTGTGTGTGAGTCATTAATGCCATATTTCAGCAGAGCTCAGGTCAGCTGCATTAATATGTAAGCTCCTTTGGGATACGAATAGTTCAGTTATTCTTAGAAGTGCTCTAGCGCCTCCTGTGGCGGGCCGGGCGCACTGCACGCTGACACAGTCCCCAGGTGTACAGTGTTTCCTCCGACACGTTGGTGCGGCTGGCTTCTGGGTTGTGGGCATTGTGTCAAGAAGCAGTGCGGCTTGGTTAGGTCGTGTTTCGGAGGACGCACGGCTCTCGACCTTCGTCTCTCTCAAGTCCGTACGGGAGTTGCAGCGTTGAGACAAGACTGTAACTACCACTTGGATACCACGAAATTGGGAAGAAAAAGGGGTAAAAAATAATTGGGGTAAAAAATAAGTGTTTACATTATAAATATATTTCAATGTGCTTTTTATGTTTGAAAATCAGTTTAACAACATAGACATACATGCAACACTGAAAAAAATGTGTATTATATATTTTAAGATATATACAGTACCAGTCAAAAGTTTGGACACACCTACTCATTCAAGGGTTTTTCTTTATTTTTATTATTTTCTACTTTGTAGAATAATAGTGAAGACATCAAAACTATGAAATAACACATGGAATCATGTAGTAAACAAAAAAGTGTTAAACAGATCTAAATATATTTTATATTTGAGATTCCACACTTTGCCTTGATGACAGCTTTGCACACTCCTGGCATTCTCTCAACCAGCTTCAATAGGTAGTCATCTGGAATGCATATCAATTAACAGGTGTGCCTTGTTAAAGTTACTTTGTGGAACACAAAACACCTTGTCACAACACAACTGATTGGCTCAAATGCATTAAGGAAAGAAGTTCCACAAATGAACTTTAACAAGGCACACCTGTTAATTGATATGCATTCCAGGTGACTACCTCTTGAAGCTGGTTGAGAGAATGCCAAGAGTGTAGAATGCTGTCATCAAGGTAAAGGGTGGCTACTTTGAAGAATCTCAAATATGAAATATTTTGATTTGTTAATTCCATATGTCTTATTTCATAGTTTTGATGTCTTCACTATTATTCTACAATGTATAAAATAGTAAAAATAAAGAAAAACCCTTGAATGAGTAGGTGTGTCCAAACGTTTGACTGGTACTGTATGTATTTAGGGTGATGTAGTATTAAATATAGGTTGAGGTTTAGAGGCTCTCTTAACTGTACGATAGGTGGTCATGGTGGTCATGTCACCGCTGTGTGTTACAAACAGGATAGCTATAACTGTACATTTGTGATTGGTCAGGCACAGTTGAAGGAGAGAGACAGTGATTCTCATTGGTCTTCTTGGTCGTTGTTGCAGTCTCCGCAAAGGATCTGGTCCCGGTCAGGGAAGAAGCCGGACCCAACCAGAGAGACAGAGCAGTGGGAGCACTTGAAGCAGGGCTGGTGCCACTGCCGATCCTGGAAAGAAACGTACTTCCCCTCGCCAAACCCTGGAGGGAAAAAAACACTTAGCATGTATAGTAGCATACGAGTATGTCCCAAATGGCACCCTATTTCCAATAGAGTGCACTACTTTTGACCAGCGTCCTATGGGCCCTGGTCAAAAGTAGTGCACTAAAAAGGGAATAGGATGCCATGTGGGACGTAGCCTATGTCTACACAGAGAACTTTGACTCTCAACTGGATTGACAGGTGTGCAGTAAGAAATGACATTCTGAACATTAAGTCATGTGGGTAATTCTATGGTTGGCTGCAATACCAGTCCTGAACATCTGTGTTCAATTGAAACACTGGCATTCTAAACAGCCACAGGCTCTACCTGTATATTTCCAGTATGTCTGAGCTCTGGCATGCAGGACGTCTTTACCTGGGCTGGTACTTAGTGCCACGGTGTAAGTGCAGTATTTAGGGAATAGGGTGCCATTTGAGTGTTTCAAATCAACTCATATTATCTAGTGAAATGGAGAAGACATGACCTGTGATGGGCGAGTTACAGGAGGCACACTTCTGTGCGTAGAGGCTGCTGAAGCACTTGACGCAGTAGGGCGTGTCTCCCTGGGAGGTGAAGGGCTGGCCCGCCAGTGGGCTCTTACAGCCCGTGCACACCAAACACTCCTTGTGCCACGTCTCATCTTTGTAGCTGACGCCCCCTGTCGCCAGTGCCTACGCAGGAGACATACGCAGGATACATACCCATCAACCTTACCGACTTGATCTGACAAAGTGGTTTCATAAGAAACCGATCTACTACCGTGAGAACGTCAATAACAGTGACAGGGAGAGGATAACGTTGATTCGAGGAGACCCTGGTTCACCTTTTTGCAGCGGCTGCATCGCGGGGTAAACCTGCCCTCGTAGCAGGGTACACAGTAGTAGTCGTCTTTGTCGGGGATGAAGGACTGGCCACCGATGGGCTTCTCACAGCCATGGCACACAAAGCAGTCCTCGTGCCACGCAGAACCCCCATACTCCAACTTCTTTGAGCCTGCCAGAGGGAGAAGGAGAGAGAGAGAGGGGGAGGGGAGAGACAGAGAGAGAAAGATGGAAAGATAGAGAGACAGACAGACAGACAGACAGACAGACAGACAGACAGACAGACAGAGACAGAGACAGAGACAGAGACAGAGATTGAGACATAGATTGAGACAGAGACAGGTTTGGTATAATTCACTCTGTCTGCAAGAGTCATCACCTGTGTAGTCATCACAACTACAGGTTTGTGTGCCATGTCAGCCACTTGAGTTCTGGGTTACAATGTCAAACCTCAGTATGCGTAATCTTCTAGTTCTGACACCTACTGCTATAGCTGGTTCTGACCTTACTACTGATAAATGTATTTGTTTTTTATGTCCGTGGTTTTCTTTCTGCTTGTATTTCGGATTTATATTATGACGTGTATTTTTTGTATTTTTTTGTAATTCAGGGCTCATATACTATGTTCTCAGTATGACTATCTGACAAAATCAAGGTTAAATAAAGGTCATCTTTTTTTTTTTTACCAAACCAGATAATTCAGTGAAACCTGAACCTGTTTGTACACAGACACAATATACCTCCCAGGTCATCTCTGATAACATGAAGCCATCCAGTCCTGACTTGCTGTAACACCATCCAGTCCTGACTTGCTGTAACACCATCCAGTCTGACTTGCTGTAACACCATCCAGTCTGACTTGCTGTAACACCATCCATCCCTGACTTGCTGTAACACCATCCAGTCTGACTTGCTGTAACACCATCCATCCCTGACTTGCTGTAACACCATCCAGTCCTGACTTGCTGTAACACCATCCAGTCCTGACTTGCTGTAACACCATCCAGTCCTGACTTGCTGTAACACCATCCAGTCCTGACTTGCTGTAACACCATCCAGTCCTGACTTGCTGTAACACCATCCATCCCTGACTTGCTGTAACACCATCCAGTCCTGACTTGCTGTAACGCCATCCAGTCTGACTTGCTGTAACACCATCCAGTCTGACTTGCTGTAACACCATCCAGTCTGACTTGCTGTAACACCATCCAGTCTGACTTGCTGTAACACCATCCAGTCTGACTTGCTGTAACACCATCCAGTCTGACTTGCTGTAACACCATCCAGTCTGACTTGTTGTAACACCATCCAGTCTGACTTGCTGTAACACCATCCAGTCTGACTTGCTGTAACACCATCCAGTCTGACTTGCTGTAACACCATCCAGTCTGACTTGCTGTAACACCATCCAGTCTGACTTGCTGTAACACCATCCACCCCTGACTTGCTGTAACACCATCCACCCCTGACTTGCTGTAACACCATCCAGTCCTGACTTGCTGTAACACCATCCAGTCTGACTTGCTGTAACACCATCCAGTCTGACTTGCTGTAACACCATCCAGTCTGACTTGCTGTAACACCATCCAGTCTGACTTGCTGTAACACCATCCAGTCCTGACTTGCTGTAACACCATCCAGTCTGACTTGCTGTAACACCATCCAGTCTGACTTGCTGTAACACCATCCACCCCTGACTTGCTGTAACACCATCCAGTCTGACTTGCTGTAACACCATCCAGTCTGACTTGCTGTAACACCATCCACCCCTGACTTGCTGTAACACCATCCAGTCCTGACTTGCTGTAACACCATCCAGTCTGACTTGCTGTAACACCATCCAGTCCTGACTTGCTGTAACACCATCCAGTCCTGACTTGCTGTAACACCATCCACCCCTGACTTGCTGTAACACCATCCAGTCTGACTTGCTGTAACACCATCCAGTCTGACTTGCTGTAACACCATCCAGTCTGACTTGCTGTAACACCATCCAGTCTGACTTGCTGTAACACCATCCAGTCTGATTTGCTGTAACACCATCCAGTCTGACTTGCTGTAACACCATCCACCCCTGACTTGCTGTAACACCATCCAGTCTGACTTGCTGTAACACCATCCAGTCTGACTTGCTGTAACACCATCCAGTCTGACTTGCTGTAACACCATCCAGTCTGATTTGCTGTAACACCATCCAAACATCCAGTAATATTATTCATACTATATCCAACCTTCTGACTTTAAGCGTCTCCCACAAATAAACACTTCCTCCAAGTAGGTAATAAAAGTAGCCAAAATAAACAGCGAGCCATGCCTATGAAAATGAACATCAGATCTCTTAATCATTGCCTTTGTTTTACGAGCTTTGGGAACTGAAATGCGCCCGTGGGGAGGTCGGCCAGTGCCATCGCAATTGGCTGCATTTTTAAGAGGGGCGAGGGGGCAGTGTAGTGTTTAACTGCGTTAGACCACAGAAACAAGCCAAAACGACTACTCAGTGCTCAGTTGCACAGAAACTGTGGAGAAATAAGCCCCAATCTGCAGTGTCCAGATTGAATCCTGTGTCATTTCCTGCTGGTGGTGTAACGCTGCCATGCCGTCACAAAGACCGTTGGGCCAGAAGTCAACTGAGAGGTACTTTCAGTCAAGTGAGCAGACAATGCCGCTCACATCTAAGCTGTGTCACACCCAGCTCAATCATAAAAATACATTAAACTGAGTCCCAAATGGCACCCTATTCCCTATGTAGGGCACCTTCTGACCAGGCCCATACGGCTATGCCTTCCGCGACTGCTTGTGAAAACTCCTATGTCTATACTTGCGTGACGTTGACTGAGACAGAGCTGCTTACTCAATAGTCATGACAGTGGTTAAACGCCTGTCAGTGATAGGTGTGAGAACAGCAGTTGAGTAACTGAGGCCAAAGCAGGCCATTTTTTTATGCCACGGCAACTATGATGGGTAGGTAACCAGGGCAGCGCAGTACAGCTCGGCTCGGCTCGGCTCGGCTCGGCTCGGTAGGGCGAAAGGGTGTTGTCGTGTATCCCCGCAAGTTTTTGGGGAGTTTCGATGTTTCTGCTACTCAAGAGAAGCAGTAGCAGGTGTGGGTACCTGGCATGACGGTCTTGTCGCAGGCCACACACTTGGCCGAGAACTCATTGCGGTAGCAGTCGTTGCACAGCAGCGCCTCCTCCTGGCTGGTGAAGGGCTCGTCCGCCAGCGAGTGGTCACAGAGGAAACAACGGAAACAGTGTTCGTGGTAGTGCCTGTCCTCGTAGAACAGCTCCTGGATGAGGGAGAATGGTAATTACTGGTAATTACTGACGGGAAACTCAGCAGTAACATTTTCGGCAGTTAAATGCAACAACAAAACACATTATTTATAAAAAAGCAAACATTCATTCGTTTTTTTTAACACTGTAAACAAATACTATAATTTGTTTACAAGCATGATAGCTGTACTTTTAGTTTATGGTTGATGCAGCTTGTTGGCCGTTAGCCAATAAGCATTTCTCAATGAGTTCAAAGCATGTGAATGCATCTCACTGGTAATTAACACCTTCCTACTTGGTCATGAACACAGCATTATAATCCGTAAAATTGGGATTGAAAGACCATTCACATCAGTTGTGGCTGGTGGGCAGAGATATAGGAGGTCGGGCTCATTCTAATAGCTGGAATGGAATGAATTGAAAGGTATCAAACACATGGTAACCATTTTGATGTGGTCCACACCTTTCCATTCCTCCCATTCCATTAAAATGAGCCCGTCCTTCTATATCTCTGCACACCAGCCTCCTCTGATTCACATTCATAATTTATGTTAATCTGACAAGGAGCTAGATTAGATCAGTTAACAAGGAGCTAGATTAGATCAGTTAACAAGGAGCTAGATTAACAAGGAGCTAGATTAGATCAGTTAACAAGGAGCTAGATTAGATCTGTTAACAAGGAGCTAGATTAACAAGGAGCTAGATTAGATCAGTTAACAAGGAGCTAGATTAACAAGGAGCTAGATTAGATCAGTTAACAAGGAGCTAGATTAACAAGGAGCTAGATTAGATCTGTTAACAAGGAGCTAGATTAGATCTGTTAACAAGGAGCTAGATTAGATCTGTTAACAAGGAGCTAGATTAGATCTGTTAACAAGGAGCTAGATTAGATCTGTTAACAAGGAGCTAGATTAGATCTGTTAACAAGGAGCTAGATCAGATCTGTTAACAAGGAGCTAGATTAGATCTGTTAACAAGAAGCTAGATTAACAAGGAGCTAGATTAGATCTGTTAACAAGGAGCTAGATTAGATCTGTTAACAAGAAGCTAGATTAACAAGGAGCTAGATTAGATCTGTTAACAAGGAGCTAGATTAGATCTGTTAACAAGGAGCTAGATTAGATCTGTTAACAAGGAGATAGATCAGATCTGTTAACAAGAAGGTTTTACGGCATAACTCTAACTTCAATATAAACCATTTGAGTAAATATTGAAACAGTGCCCATGACCACCACTTTAGTTCCAGGTCAACCGTAGTGCAAGCAAACACTGTTAACACACATTGCATGATTAATGTCTCACATTATGTTCTGGGTGAAAACTATATATAATAATCTATTAGATCTAACACACACATAGGTTTTTACAGAACCACTACAGGCAATGGGACAGAGAAGGATGAGTGCTGTGAGTTTTGTGTGGAGGAGGATGAGGGCCAAAGCTAACAGAACCTTGATTTACTGCGAGCCCCTCCAAAGGGAGTCTATAACTCAGGGGTCACCCGTGGCGCCTAAGGGTGTTCCCTCCAGCCCTGTGTTTTCATTTGACTCTAACTAAAAGGCATTAATGTCTGGCTGGAGGAACTCAAAGGGGATTTGCAGACGTCTTGGTATTCGACAAAGAGCAGGAAAGTTATGTTTTCCAAAAACTCCATCTGCTCTTTAGAATCCACTTTAGATAACCACAAGGACAAGGACAAACACACACACAAGTGAAAACCTCAGAAGAGACCGCACATAGACAGAAGTGTAGACAGAAAACAGAAAACACCCACTAGCCACAAGTAAACACACACACACACACACACACACACACACAGGCCCTTGTATATGCTTACCCGTGCGTTGTGTGCGATCAGCTCCTTGCACTTCTGACATGTGTTGGCATACAGGCGGTCATAGCAGGGGATGCAGTGGGGAACGTCCTCCACCTGAATGTATTTGCGTCCATACAGGGACTCCTTGCACTCGCCACAGTCAAAACGGTCACTCATGTTGTCTTATCCCTGATTCACCTCCTGAAGTCAAACATCACAACCACAGTGAAGGGGTGTTAGCTGAGAGAAGGAGAGGAATAAGGACAGCACTGTGAACATGTGAGGGCGGAGGGAGTAGAGAGTAAAGGAGAGGGGGGCGAGAGAGAGAGGGACAGAGGGGAAAGAGAGGGGGAGGAAGGGGGGAGTGACATGTTGATTTTGTCCCCCCACACCAGAAGCAATCAGAAGAACTAGGTTGAAATATCAAAACGAACTCTGAACCAATTATATTAATTTGAGGACAGGTCGATAAACAAACATTTATGGCAATTTAGCTAGCTAGCTTGCTGAAATGCACAATATCCTCTACTCTGACAATTAAGCCACAGATAAACGGGTAAACTGAGTTTTAGGAGATGGGAGTTGGAGAGAGAGAGAGAAAGAGGGAGAGAGAAAGAGAGAAAGAGAGAGAAAGAGAAAGAGGGAGAGAGAAAGAGGAAGACAGAGAGAGAGAGAAAGAAAGAGGGTGAAAGAGAGATAGAGAAAGAGGGTGAAAGAGAGATAGAGAAAGAGGGTGAAAGAGAGAGAGAAAGAGGGTGAAAGAGAGAGAGAGAAAGAGGGCGAGAGAGAGAAAGAGGGCGAAAGAGAGAGAGAGACACAAACGCAGAACAATGCCAAATTCATGAGAAGTTGAATGAATTAGAAAAAGCGATAAGGGACAATCAAAATCCATTGGACTACCCAATTACTGACCAGGAGCTCTATAAGGAACTTCAGGCTCTCAAATTTAAAAAAGCATGCGGACCTGATGGCATCCTAAATGAGATGCTCAAACTCACTAGTGCAAAATTTCAATTGGCTATATTAAAACTGTTTAATTTGATCCTGAGTGTAGGTTATTTCCCTGACATCTGGAATCAAGGACTCATAACCCCAATCTTTAAGAACGGAGACAAATTTGACCCTAACAATTACAGAGGCATTTGTGTGAACAGTAACCTAGGGAAGGTTTTCTGTAGTATTATAAATGAGTTCTAAACTTCCTTAATAAGCACAATGTCTTGAGTAAAAGCCAAATTGGATTTATAACAAAACATCGCACAACTGATCATATTTACACCCTACACACCCTGATAGATAAACATGTCAACCAAAATAATACCAAAATATACGCTTGCTTTATCGACTTCCAAAAAGCATTTGATTATATTTGGCATACAGGACTGTTCTACAAAGTTATGGAAAGTGGTGTAGGGGGTAAAACATATGACATAATTAAATCAATGTCTACTGGCAATACGTGCAGCATTAAAAATCGGCAAGAAAAGAACAGAATTCTTTAACCAGGGGCGGGGCCTTCGTCAGGGTTGTAATCTGAGCCCTGCACTCTTCAATATTTACATAAACAAATTGGCCACTATTCTAGAAAAATCCTCAGCCCCTGGTGTTAGTCTCCACAATTCAGAGGTTAAATGCCTACTCTTCGCAGACCTATGCCTGCTGTCACCCACAGCACATGGCCTACAGCAGAGTCTGGACCTGCTAGAGCAGTACTGCCAGACCTGGGCCCTGGCAGTAAACCCCAAAAATACTAAAATAATGATTTTCAAGAGAAGATCCAGATTTCAGGGAATTAGACCAAAGTTCTCAATTGGTACAAACTATATAGAGTACTGCACACACTACAATTACTTAGGTTTAAAAATAAGCTCAACTGGACACCTTAATGAGGCAGTGAATGAACTGAGAGAGAAAGCACGCAGGGCATTCTACGCCATTAAAAAGCTAATTCAAATTGAAATACCTATTAAAATTTTGCTAAAACTAATTGAATATGTCATTGAATCAATTGCACTTTATGGCAGCGAGTTGTGGGGTCCACTTGCAAAACAAGATTTCATCAAATGGGACAAACACCCCATTGAAACCCTGCATGCAGAGTTCTGTAAGATTATCCTACATGTCCAGAGGAAAACTACAAACAATGCATGCAGGGCAGAATTAGGCAAATATCCACTAATAATAAAAACTCAAAAAAGAGCAATTAAGTTTGGGAAATATCTAAAATACAGTGACCCCCTCTCATATCACTACCAAGCCCTGCAATGCCAAGAGCTGAGCAAAGAAAAGAGTCCCCTCATCCAGCTGGTCCTGGGGCTGAGTTCACAAACCTGTTCTACTAACACACTGAAGCCTCAGGACCAGAACATCCAATCAATCAGGATAAACCAAATTACAACACAGTCAAAACAAAACTACATTGCTTATTGGGAAACACAAGCACAGTGCTATCTGGCCCTAAATCGACAGTACACTGTGGCTAAATATTTGACCATGGTTACTGATCAAAACCTTAGAAAAACCTTGACAAAGTACAGGCTCAGTGAGCACAGCCTTGCCATTGAGAAGGGTAGACACAGGAAAACCTGGCTCCCTGTAGAGGAAAGGCTGTGCAACCACTGCAGAACAGCAGAACCTGAGACGGAGCTGCATTTCCTGACAAAATGTCAAAAATATAAAACAATTAGAGAGTGTCATTTCCCCAAATTTGAAACCCTTATTCAAGGTTTCAATGACCTTTCTGATGAGAGTAGGCTACCCGTCCTGTTGGGGGAGGAGGCAGAGAGCTGTGGGTTGGCAGCGCACTACATTGCTGCCTGCCATATGTTGAGGGACAGTGTCTGACAGACCAATCAACCTGCACATGTCCTCTATGCTTATTGTTATTGTTCAATGTATGGTTATTTTGACCCTTGGTTATTGTTGTTACTGTTGTCCCGTTGACAATTTTGATTCTCATTATTTTTCATATTGTAAATATCCAAAATAAGCTTTGGCAATATGTACATTGTTACGTCATGCCAATAAAGCACATTGAATTGAATTGAGAGAGGGAAGGAGAGAGAAGGAAGGAGAGAGAGGGAAGGAGAGAGAGGGAAGGAGAGAGAGAAAGAGAAAGAGAGAGGGAAGGAGAGAGAAGGAAGGAGAGAGAGGGAAGGAGAGAGAAAGAGAAACAGAAAGAGAGAGAAAGAGAATTAGAGTGTCATTTCCCCAAATTTGAAACCCTTATTCAAGGTTTCAAAGACCTCTCTGATGAGAGTAAGCTACCCGTCCTGTTGGGGGAGGACGCAGAGAGCTGTGGGTTGGCAGCGCACTACATTGCTGCCTGCCATAAATTGAGGGACAGTGTCTGACAGACCAATCAACCTGCACATATCCTCTACGCTTATTGTTATTGTTCAATGTATGGTTATTTTGACCCTTGGTTATTGTTGTTACTGTTGTCCCGTTGACAATTTTGATTCTCATTATTTTTCATATTGTAAATATCCAAAGTAAGCTTTGGCAAAATGTACATTGTTACGTCATGCCAATAAAGCAAATTGAATTGAATTGAAAATTGAGAGAGAGAGAGGGAAGGAGAGAGAAGGAGAGCCAGCAGATACAGGGGAAATGAGTTAGAGAGGGGGGGAGAGAGGGATGGAGAGAGAGAGAGCAAGAGAGGGAAGGATAGAGAGAGAGAGAGAGGGGGAGAGCCAGCAGATACAGGGGAAATGAGTTAGAGGGGAGAGAGAGAGAGAGAGAGAGAGAGAGAGAGAGAGAGAGAGAGAGAGAGAGAGAGAGAGAGAGAGAGAGAGAGAGAGAGAGAGAGAGAGAGAGAGAAGTAGAGAGAAATAGAGATAGACAGAGCAGATACAGGGGAAATGAAGAACTATTAACTTTTATTGCTCTCTGATTAGAGATGAAGATAGAGAATAGAGGTTTTAATGGGATTGAACTGTCACACAATCTAGTAATGTTTGTTTTGTTATCAAAAAGAAACCCATTTGGATCTGTGATTAACAGGAACCCTGAAAACATGAAAACAAATGATGCGAGAGAGAGAGAGACAGAGAGAGAGAGAGAGACAGAGAGACAGAGAGACAGAGAGAGAGAGAGAGAGAGAGAGAGAGAGAGAGAGAGAGAGAGAGAGAGAGGGATATGCATCAACAGCAACCTTGGGAAAATCCTCTGCATTATCATTAACAGCAGACTCGTACATTTCCTCAGTGAAAACAATGTACTGAGCAAATGTCAAATTGGCTTTTTACCAAATTACCATACGACAGACCATGTATTCGCCAGGCCACTCTAATTGACAAACATACAAACCAACACAAAGGCAAATTGGCACGAGGGCCTGCTATACAAATTGACGGAAAGTGGTGTTGGGGTAAAAACATACCACATTATAAAATCCATGTACACAAACAACAAGTGTGCGGTTAAAATTGGCAAAAAACACACACATTTCTTTCCACAGGACCATGGGGTGAGACAGGGAAGCAGCTTAAGCCCCACCCTCTTCAACATATATACACTGCCCAAAAAAATAAAGGGAACACTTAAACAACACAATGTAACTCCAAGTCAATCACACTTCTGTGAAATCAAACTGTCCACTTAGGAAGCAACACTGATTGACAATAAATTTCACATGCTGTTGTGCAAATGGAATAGACAAAAGGTGGAAATTATAGGCAATTAGCAAGACACCCCCAAAAAAGGAGTGATTCTGCAGGTGGTGACCACAGACCACTTCTCAGTTCCTATGCTTCCTGGCTGATGTTTTGGTCACTTTTGAATGCTGGCGGTGCTCTCACTCTAGTGGTAGCATGAGACGGAGTCTACAACCCACACAAGTGGCTCAGGTAGTGCAGTTCATCCAGGATGGCACATCAATGCGAGCTGTGGCAAAAAGGTTTGCTATGTCTGTCAGCGTAGTGTCCAGAGCATGGAGGCGCTACCAGGAGACAGGCCAGTACATCAGGAGACGTGGAGGAGGCCGTAGGAGGGCAACAACCCAGCAGCAGGACCGCTACCTCCGCCTTTGTGCAAGGAGGTGCAATGCCAGAGCCCTGCAAAAGGACCTCCAGCAGACCACAAATGTGCATGTGTCTGCTCAAACGGTCAGAAACAGACTCCATGAGGGTGTTATGAGGGCCCGACGTCCACAGGTGGGGGTTGTGCTTACAGCCCAACACCGTGCAGGACGTTTGGCATTTGCCAGAGAACACCAAGATTGGCAAATTCGCCACTGGCGTCCTGTTCTCTTCACAGATGAAAGAAGGTTTATAGTTTCTAGAAGTGTTGAAAGAGATCTATGCTAAGGAACACACTTGTATCCACGGAGAATGAGAAGAGGCTGAGTATCATCTTTCATGGAAGAGTTATGACCAATACCAAAGTAAAACAGTAATGATATGGTTTCCTCTTTTATGTCGTAGCTCCTCTGGTGAAAATGGTCAACGTCCCTATTGTAAGAAAAGCCCCTATGGCAGTTTGGCATTGAGAAAGAGCCACTAAATAATATGAATGGTTCTGAGCTGCCGGATGGTGTTTCAAAGGGTTGCTGGAGAGGGCACTTGTCACGACTTCCGCCGAAGTCGGTCCCTCTCCTTGTTCGGGCGGCGTTCGGCGGTCGACGTCACCGGCTTTCTAGCCACCGCCGATCCACTTTTCATTTTCCATTTGTTCTGCCTTTGTTTTATCACACCTGGCTCCACTCAATCAATGACTTGTTTATTATTTAACCCTCAGTTCCCCATGTTGTATTTGTGAGTGATTGTTTCTTGTATTTTCGGTCCGTCGTGGTGGGCTCGTGATGTTGCTTTGTACTTTTGTCGTTTTGAGTAAAAGTACGTTGATTACTCATATTTGCTGTCCTGCTCCTGACTCTCTACACCAGCTACACACAGGACCCTTACAGTACTGTTGTACCTTAAAGTAACTAAGGCAAACACTTAACACTATGGATAGGATAGGATGAACTGTAATGTCCCTGAGTGTAAAGTTGTCTTAGACACACATTACTGCTGTATACAAAAATAGACCGTGTACATTACACACTCAACATGATACATAGATGGCACGTTACCCACGTCTTACATATTGTTCATGTCTTGTAAAAACCAAATACATCATCCATATTGCACACTGAACTGACCCATTCTGTTGGTGGCGTACTTACACAGCTCAGCTTTACTGCTACGACCTCCAAGGCCCCTGAACTACCCTGGGAAACATTTCTGTTCTTCCGTGTTCTAATCAGGTGATTGACATCTCATATGGCGAATGGGAAGGATGGGGTGGAAAACACCTGACAGCTCTACAGTACTGAGACAATCACAACACCATCCTACAAGTCTGTAGGGAGCTGCTAGAATATGTGACCCCAGGTCAAAAACCAATATGCAGAAACAGTTTGGGATAAATTGAAAACTTAAACATAACATGTGCTATAGACACAAACATCTGCCACAATAATCATATTACTTGTATTTTTTTTTTAGCAAGCTCCTTATAAACTGCACAAGCACCAAGAACACTTTTGTTTTGACAAGTAGCAATAAATCACTGATATTTATCAGGTATTTGACCAGGTCAAATACATGTACCCAATTAACAAAGGGACCGGGAACAGTCTGGGAAACGGAGAAGGGGTTGGATCTGTAGCTTTTCCTATGGAACAGGAAAGGCAGATCGGGTCCATTAGGATCCATATTGGCAACATTACAAATGGCACCATATTCCCTTTATAGTAGTTCAAAGTAGTTCACCGCAGGAATTACATGACTGCCAGAATGTATCAAGAGTTGAGGTATCACCGAAACAATGTCAGGAACATGGCATTGACAGAGACTAAAGGCAGACACAAATGTTTCTCTTGGAAGCCGTTTTGTTTATAATATTTTCCCTCTTTTCGGGGCAAAGAATACCCTTGAACTGCTTTCAGAATGTCAAAAAGTGTGGAGCGAGGAGGAGGCGGTGGAGGAGGTGGTGGAGGTGGAGGAGAAGGTGGAGGAGGTGGTGGAGGAGGTGGAGGAGGAGGAGGTGGTGGAGGAGGAGGTGGAGGGTTGTGGGGTCAGTGATGTGCAGCTGAGAAACAGACGGTGGGTTTTTAAAGTGGGAGTGAAGTGACGGCCCTGGGGGAGAAGGGTTCAACAGCTCCCACCGAGCAGACACGACTGACGTCACAGCCTTACAGGCTCCATGTCAAAGTGGTGACTGAACCCAGGAACAGGCTGCGTCCCAAATGGAAACCCTATTTCCTATATAGTGCACCCATTTTGAATCAGGGCCCAAAGGGCTGTGGTCTAAAGTAGTGCACTATGTAGGGAATAGGGTGTAATTTGAGACGCACAACCTGGTGCTCCTAATGAAGCCGACTTCATTTCTTGGAAATGCATTTGCACACACGGGGGTGTCTTGATATGGAAAGGGGGGGGGGAGTCAACCATTGCCCATGAAAGGAATCCCATCCAACAGTTGATGTTTTGTTTTCCAGGTACTGAAGTAAATGTACTGGAAGCCACAAGCTATTTGCTTCTGGTCCATTAACCATCTGTGGGATTGTGGGAGTGGGATTTACGTGCCATTAAAATGAAAAGCCTCAGACTTTATTTACCATTCTGAGCCCCTGTTAAAACACCATGGCAAGCAAACAAGAAAGAAGAGCTGGTGAAAGAACAACTCCTGTTTTATCCACCTTATTTGTCTATTTTGTTTATTATCAAGCAACTGAAACTTGGTTGAGTAGCCCCTACAAAATGTCATAGCAGCAGAGCATTTGGAATGGGAAAATTCAGCCATATCCTTTCCCATGAGCTAGACTGCATCAGCCTGACGAGGGTTGAGGCTTTACAAGTTCAAGAACAAATGGACGGAACACAAAACACACACAACTTCATCATACTTCATGTCTGTTTCATGTCTGTTTATTGTCAGAGCAGTGGAAACCAGCTTGACTTCCCCAGCTAATGTCTCTCGAGAGGTTTATATTCTAGTCCATACATCCCGAGAATCACCACTACACTGACACAATGGCCGTTCTTCCGGACATACTTCCTCATTCTACAGCTCTCTGAGGACCCGGCATGACATCTGTAAATACATTATTTGTACTCCAGCTGTTGTGTCACCGAGCACAGACATTATGACATTCCTTTCTATGAAAATATATATTTTTTAAATGTAAAAAAAGAATATGTCCGAAATACAAACCACGGCCTTTCTGTTGGATGATCTAACTCTATTGAGTCTACCCACCCAAAGACAATAGCTTTGTTTAATTCAGTTTCAGCTAATTTATACAATGTCCAGACTGTTCTGTTATAGTAATAACTACTGTACTACAAAGAGTCTCCTGTTGGGGAGATGACTGACCCTGAATGAACCACGTAAGTGGTTCATCATTATTATGACTGGGGGTTGAAATACACACGAACTTGACCTGGGTGTAGAAACAGTTTAGAGGGAATGCCTCAAAAGATATATAGAGAATAATAAAGAGAATTGACTGAACAGCACACACACACACACACACACACACACACACACACACACACACACACACACACACACACACACACACACACACACACACACACACACACACACACACACACACACACACACACACACACACACACACACACACACAGAGACTAAATATGTTGGCTGGCATCATTGTTTTCAGCCACAGATGGGTTGAACACATTCTTCTGCATGTGTCTTTCTTCCAACCAACTGAAACCACATCGAATGTATCTGTGTCTCCGCGTTCCGCTCCCAGTGAGACGTTAGGTCAAACAAAAAGCCATCAGTGGGAGACGTGTTTTTCTCTCCTAGCACACTGCTGTTATAACTCTGCATTTCACACTGGCCAGGAGGACACATGGGTATTCTTCAGTGATATATTGGTTGCGCTGGCTGGTAAAAGATTAATCGGAGTCATTGACTCTGAAAGGCTTTGTACTGTGAGCCAGACAGCAAAACTCTCTCTCTCTCTCTCTTCGTCTCACACATGGCCCAGCGACAGACCAGGCCTATCTGAACTTGTTTTCTTTCTAATCTGACATTTTATTCAGAGTGCAGAGCCAGTTGGAAGTGTGTGAGCCTTGAGTTAGTTCTGCAGGGTGCTCTCTCTGCCATGAGTTAGTTCTGCAGGGTGCTCTCTCTGCCATGAGTTAGTTCTGCGGGGTGCTCTCTCTGCCATGAGTTAGTTCTGCAGGGTGCTCTCTCTGCCATGAGTTAGTTCTGCAGGGTGCTCTCTCTGCCTTGAGTTAGTTCTGCAGGGTGCTCTCTCTGCCTTGAGTTAGTTCTGCAGGGTGCTCTCTCTGCCATGAGTTAGTTCTGCAGGGTGCTCTCTCTGCCATGAGTTAGTTCTGCAGGGTGCTCTCTCTGCCATGAGTTAGTACTGCAGGGTGCTCTCTCTGCCATGAGTTAGTTCTGCAGGGTGCTCTCTCTGCCATGAGTTAGTTCTGCAGGGTGCTCTCTCTGCCATGAGTTAGTTCACAGGGTGCTCTATCTGGTACAGTAACACCATAAAACTGCAGTGGTCCTAGACCATATGAAAACAGTGAGAAACAGTAGTAACAGGACAAGGGATCAACTGTAATTTAATAGTTACCCTACTTCTCTTTAATATTTATTCAAGGATTAGGCTATTGGTGGGACGACTGCTCCCCTCTCTCTTTTATCCCAGTATAAAGAGATGACTGCTCTCTCTTTTATCCCAGTATAAAGAGATGACTGCTCCCCTCTCTCTTTTATCCCAGTATAAAGAGATGACTGCTCCTCTCTCTTTTATCCCAGTACAGAGATGACTGCTCCTCTCTCTTTTATCCCAGTATAAAGAGATGACTGCTCCTCTCTCTTTTATCCCAGTATAAAGAGATGACTGCTCCCCTCTCTTCTTTATCCCAGTATAAAGAGATGACTGCTCTCTCTTTCATCCCAGTATAAAGAGATGACTGCTCCCTCTCTCTTTTATCCCAGTATAAAGAGATGACTGCTCCCTCTCTCTTTTATCCCAGTATAAAGAGAGGACTGCTCTCTCTTTCATCCCAGTATAAAGAGATGACTGCTCCCTCTCTCTTTTATCCCAGTACAGAGATGACTGCTCCTCTCTCTTTTATCCCAGTATAAAGAGATGACTGCTCCTCTCTCTTTTATCCCAGTATAAAGAGATGACTGCTCTCTCTTTCATCCCAGTATAAAGAGATGACTGCTCCCTCTCTCTTTTATCCCAGTATAAAGAGATGACTGCTCTCTCTTTCATCCCAGTATAAAGAGATGACTGCTCCCTCTCTCTTTTATCCCAGTATAAAGAGATGACTGCTCCCCTCTCTCTTTAATCCCAGTATAAAGAGATGACTGCTCCTCTCTCTTTTATCCCAGTACAGAGATGACTGCTCCCCTCTCTTTTATCCCAGTATAAAGAGATGACTGCTCCTCTCTCTTTTATCCCAGTATAAAGAGATGACTGCTTCCTCTCTCTTTAATCCCAGTATAAAGAGATGACTGCTCCTCTCTCTTTTATCCCAGTATAAAGAGATGACTGCTCCCCTCTCTTCTTTATCCCAGTATAAAGAGATGACTGCTCTCTCTTTCATCCCAGTATAAAGAGATGACTGCTCCCTCTCTCTTTTATCCCAGTATAAAGAGATGACTGCTCCCTCTCTCTTTTATCCCAGTATAAAGAGATGACTGCTCTCTCTTTCATCCCAGTATAAAGAGATGACTGCTCCCTCTCTCTTTTATCCCAGTACAGAGATGACTGCTCCTCTCTCTTTTATCCCAGTATAAAGAGATGACTGCTCCTCTCTCTTTTATCCCAGTATAAAGAGATGATTGCTCCTCTCTCTTTTATCCCAGTATAAAGAGATGACTGCTCTCTCTTTCATCCCAGTATAAAGAGATGACTGCTCCCTCTCTCTTTTATCCCAGTATAAAGAGATGACTGCTCTCTCTTTCATCCCAGTATAAAGAGATGACTGCTCCCTCTCTCTTTTATCCCAGTATAAAGAGATGACTGCTCCCCTCTCTCTTTAATCCCAGTATAAAGAGATGACTGCTCCTCTCTCTTTTATCCCAGTACAGAGATGACTGCTCCCCTCTCTTTTATCCCAGTATAAAGAGATGACTGCTCCTCTCTCTTTTATCCCAGTATAAAGAGATGACTGCTTCCTCTCTCTTTAATCCCAGTATAAAGAGATGACTGCTCCTCTCTCTTTAATCCCAGTATAAAGAGATGGCTGCTCCCCTCTCTTTTATCCCAGTATAAAGAGATGACTGCTCCTCTCTCTTTTATCCCAGTATAAAGAGATGACTGCTTCCTCTCTCTTTAATCCCAGTATAAAGAGATGACTGCTCCCCTCTCTTTTATCCCAGTATAAAGAGATGACTGCTTCCTCTCTCTTTAATCCCAGTATAAAGAGATGACTGCTCCTCTCTCTTTTATCCCAGTATAAAGAGATGACTGCTCCCCTCTCTCTTTTATCCCAGTATAAAGAGATGACTGCTCCCCTCTCTCTTTTATCCCAGTATAAAGAGATGACTGCTCCCCTCTCTCTTTTATCCCAGTATAAAGAGATGACTGCTCCCCTCTCTCTTTTATCCCAGTATAAAGAGATGACTGCTCCTCTCTCTTTTATCCCAGTATAAAGAGATGACTGCTCCTCTCTCTTGTATCCCAGTATAAAGAGATGACTGCTCCTCTCTCTTTCATCCCAGTATAAAGAGATGACTGCTCATCTCTCTTTTATCCCAGTATAAAGAGATGACTGCTCCCATCTCTCCTTTATCCCAGTATAAAGAGATGACTGCTCTCTCTTTTATCCCAGTATAAAGAGATGCCTGCTCCTCTCTCTTTTATCCCAGTACAGAGATGACTGCTCCTCTCTCTTTTATCCCAGTATAAAGAGATGACTGCTCCCTCTCTCTTTAATCCCAGTATAAAGAGATGACTGCTTCTCTCTCTTTAATCCCAGTATAAAGAGATGACTGCTCCTCTCTCTTTTATCCCAGTATAAAGAGATGACTGCTCCTCTCTCTTTTATCCCAGTATAAAGAGATGACTGCTCCTCTCTCTTTTATCCCAGTGCAGAGATGACTGCTCCCTCTCACTTTAATCCCAGTATAAAGAGATGACTGCTCCTCTCTCTTTTATCCCAGTATAAAGAGATGACTGCTCCTCTCTCTTGTATCCCAGTATAAAGAGATGACTGCTCCCTCTCTCTTTTATCCCAGTATAAAGAGATGACTGCTCCTCTCTCTTTTATCCCAGTATAAAGAGATGACTGCTCCCCTCTCTTTTATCCCAGTATAAAGAGATGACTGCTCCCCTCTCTTTTATCCCAGTATAAAGAGATGACTGCTCCCTCTCTCTTTTATCCCAGTATAAAGAGATGACTGCTCCCTCTCTCTTTTATCCCAGTATAAAGAGATGACTGCTCCTCTCTCTTTTATCCCAGTATAAAGAGATGACTGCTCCTCTCTCTTTTATCCCAGTATAAAGAGATGACTGCTCCTCTCTCTTTTATCCCAGTATAAAGAGATGACTGCTCCCTCTCTCTTTTATCCCAGTATAAAGAGATGACTGCTCCCCTCTCTTTTATCCCAGTATAAAGAGATGACTGCTCCCCTCTCTTTTATCCCAGTATAAAGAGATGACTGCTCCCTCTCTCTTTTATCCCAGTACAAAGAGATGACTGCTCCTCTCTCTTTTATCCCAGTATAAAGAGATGACTGCTCCCCTCTCTCTTTAATCCCAGTATAAAGAGATGACTGCTCCTCTCTCTTTTATCCCAGTATAAAGAGATGACTGCTCCCCTCTCTTTTATCCCAGTATAAAGAGATGACTGCTCCCTCTCTCTTTTATCCCAGTATAAAGAGATGACTGCTCCCCTCTCTTTTATCCCAGTATAAAGAGATGACTGCTCCCTCTCTCTTTTATCCCAGTATAAAGAGATGACTGCTCCTCTCTCTTTTATCCCAGTATAAAGAGATGACTGCTCCTCTCTCTTTTATCCCAGTATAAAGAGATGACTGCTCCTCTCTCTTTTATCCCAGTATAAAGAGATGACTGCTCCTCTCTCTTTTATCCCAGTATAAAGAGATGACTGCTCCTCTCTCTTTTACCCCAGTACAGAGATGACTGCTCCCCTCTCTTTTATCCCAGTATAAAGAGATGACTGCTCCCTCTCTCTTTTATCCCAGTACCGGCACCCCCAATGTGAAGTGGCTGATGTCCTGACGGATCACAAAGCGTTGTTAGCTGCCTGCACGCACACAAACCAAAATGAACACTCCTGGCATTCGCATTTGTTGTCTTTGAGGGGAAAGCTCTCATCAAATCGATATGCAATTTCTGTCTGTTTCAACATTCCCAAACGGGATGTTTTGAGACACTGAGTTCTTGAACGTCAACCAAGCCCAACATTCCTTGACCAATGTCCTTCTGAGGTCACTGCAAGCAATGTGTTGAAAAAAGACTGCATTGCACTGGGAAACACACACTGGGCGATGATGATGATGATGGCGTAGCAAATGAAGACAAGTGAAGACTTACCTAATCTTCATTCTTATCTGAATTTACTTACAAGCACGGACCGATTAATGTCTCCACCTGCTCGTAGGGTAGTAATCAAAATAACCCTTGCTCACATTAAACAGAAACCCTGAGCCTGTAATCTTTCACCTGCCCATTGACGAACATTAAAAGCTAAATGAATGAGAGGCTACGTGCTTGGCTGTGTTTAGCTTGGGCTTCCAGCTGCCCGTTTATACCCTGCAGAGAACAATGCAAGCTGCAACTGAAAGAATTCTTAGAACCACGTCCCTCCTACACCACCTCTGGTGCATACCAAAACAAAGGGCCAAACCAGATAACAAATAAAGATATCACTGTGCCTTCTTTGCTCTGAAAGCCTGAGCATGATTTGGTGCAGAAGTTGGTCTAGTCAAGCTAACAAAAAGAGCATGAAGTTAAAAGAAAATCTAAAGAAAAATCTTTTGAAATTAGCAATATAGCATGTATAAATCAATACAGTATACATCTATACTGTATAAATCTATACTATATACATCTATACTGTATAAATCTATACTATATACTGTATACATCTATACTGTATACATCAATACTGTATACATCTATACTATATACATATATACTGTATAAATCTATACTGTATACATCTATACTGTATACATCAATACTATATACATATATACTGTATAAATCAATACTGTATACATCTATACTGTATAAATCTATACCTTATACATCTTTACTGTATAAATCTTTAATATTCTTCATGTAGTCATAGATCGCCATGGAATGAAGAGGCAAGATACATCTCTAGAATCCTCTTCTCGAGCAAAGTTACTTGTGGCAACAGGCTGTTTCATTTAGATTCTTTTTCTGTGGAAATTTGACCAAAGAAGAAATAAACAAAAGTTGTCTTGATTTTCACAATCAGCAGTCAGTCATTATCCAAAACAAAAATGCTTGTAAAATGTAAACACATTTTCCCAACAGATAGCTGCTGGTAGCCAGTGGAGCATCCATCCAACCCCAGGCCCCGGGTGTTAATGTTCTCAACTGTGTTTATTCTCCCAGAGCCCCAGGCACCCCTATGGCCTGTTGCCTCTGTTTCATGGCTGCTTGATTTGAGATTGTTTTTGTAACATCTCCATGTGTAAGCAGTTTAGGATTGTTAAGACAAATGTCTGTCAACCCAATCCAGAAACTCAACAAGCTTTGAGGGAGGGAGTATGAGGAACTATAAGATGGAGTGAAGAACAAATCAATATAAGAGAGAGACAGGGGAGAGAGAGACTGGGGGGAGAGAGACAGGGGAGAGAGAGACTGGGACAAGAGAGACTGGGACAAGAGAGACTGGGACAAGAGAGACTGGGACAAGAGAGACTGGGGAGAGAGAGACTGGGGAGAGAGAGACTGGGACAAGAGAGACTGGGACGAGAAAGAGACGGGAGAGAGAGACTGGGGAGAGAGAGACTAGGGAGAGAGAGACTGGGGAGAGATAGACTGGGGAAAAATAGAGCGGGACAAGAGAGACTGAGACAAGAGAGACTGGGGAGAGAGAGACTGGGACAAGAGAGACTGGGACAAGAGAGACTGGGGAGAGAGACACTGGGGAGAGAGAGACTGGGGAGAGAGAGACTGGGGAGAGAGAGACAGGGACAAGAGAGACTGGGACAAGAGAGACTGGGGAGAGAGAGACTGGGGAGAGAGAGACTGGGGAGAGAGAGACTGGGGAGAGAGAGACTGGGACAAGAGAGACTGGGGAGAGAGAGACTGGGGAGAGAGAGACTGGGACAAGAGAGACTGGGAGAGAGACACTGGGGAGAGAGAGACTGGGGAGAGAGAGACTGGGGAGAGAGAGACAGGGACAAGAGAGACAGGAGAGAGAGAGGCACGGACAAGAGAGACAAGGGAGAGAGCGAGAGTGAAAGAGAGAAACGGGGAGAGAGAGAGAAAGAGAGACTGGGGAGAGAGAGGGAAACGGCAGAGAGAAAGAAATGGAGAGAGAAAAAGAGACGGGGAGAGGGCGATATAGACGGGGGAAAGATACGGGGAGAGAGAGAGACGGGGGAGAGCGAGAGACGGGGGAGAGAAAGACGGGGAGAGAGACGGGGAGAGAGAGACGGGGGGAGAGACTTTTGACTTTTTGTCTTTCTTTAATGACACATCCTCATTCCATTAAAACAAATATCCCCTGTGCTGCATACTCACCTTGCCCTCTACCCCACAATAGAAAATCACATAAACCAAAACCTCACCACTTCTACAACCGTGTATCCAACCCATCTTCCCCAGCTATACAGACGGCCTCCCCGACACACCATATCTCCACACTTTTTATCATTTTATAGAATTCAAATTCCACCCTAAGGCGCCCAGAGCCCATCCCATTAAACAATAGTAAAGGGTCTGTTATCCACCCACCTTTGACCCTGTTCCTCCTTGTTAGCCAAATAGCCAACTTTGACTGAGCAAACAGAAAATTCAACAACACACATTTGGCATTTTCCTTATTTGAATACCTGTACCCCATTATAAACATCCCGACAGTAAACTCCACCCCCAACCTCTCACACAGACATTACAACAGAGACATTAATGGCATTAACCTGGCCCACACAGACATTCCAACAGAGACATTAATGGTATTAACCTGGTGCACACAGACATTCCAACAGAGACATTAATGGTATTAACCTGGCCCACACAGACATTCCAACAGAGACATTAATGGTATTAACCTGGCCCACACAGACATTCCAACAGAGACATTAATGGTATTAACCTGGCCCACACAGACATTACAACAGAGACATTAATGGTATTAACCTGGCCCACACAGACATTCCAACAGAGACATTAATGGTATTAACCTGGCCCACAGACATCCCAACAGACATTAATGGCATTAACCTGGTGCACACAGACATTCCAACAGAGACATTAATGGTATTAACCTGGCCCACACAGACATCCCAACAGAGACATTAATGGTATTAACCTGGTGCACACAGACATTCCAACAGAGACATTAATGGTATTAACCTGGCCCACACAGGCATTCCAACAGAGACATGAATGGTATTAACCTGGCCCACACAGACATTACACCAGAGACATTAATGGCATTAACCTGGCCCACACATACATTCCAACAGAGACATTAATGGCATTAACCTGGCCCACACAGACATTCCAACAGAGACATTAATGGTATTAACCTGGCCCACACAGACATTCCAACAGAGACATTAATGGTATTAACCTGGTGCACACAGACATTCCAACAGAGATATTAATGGTATTAACCTGGCCCACACAGACATTACAACAGAGACATTAATGGTATTAACCTGGCCCACACAGACATTCCAACAGAGACATTAATGGTATTAACCTAGCCCACACAGACATTACAACAGAGACATTAATGGTATTAACCTGGCCCACACAGACATTCCAACAGAGACATTAATGGTATTAACCTGGCCCACACAGACATTCCAACAGAGACATTAATGGTATTAACCTGGCCCACACAGACATTCCAACAGAGACATTAATGGTATTAACCTGGCCCACACAGACATTCCAACAGAGACATTAATGGTATTAACCTGGCCCACACAGACATTCCAACAGAGACATTAATGGTATTAACCTGGTGCACACAGACATTCCAACAGAGACATTAATGGTATTAACCTGGCCCACACAGACATTCCAACAGAGACATTAATGGCATTAACCTGGCCCACACAGACATTACACCAGAGACATTAATGGTATTAACCTGGCCCACACAGACATTCCAACAGAGACATTAACGGTATTAACCTGGCCCACACAGACATTCCAACAGAGACATTAACGGTATTAACCTGGCCCACACAGACATTCCAACAGAAACATTAATGGCATTAACCTGGCCCACACAGACATTCCAACAGAGACATTAATGGTATTAACCTGGCCCACACAGACATTACAACAGAGACATTAATGGTATTAACCTGGTGCACACAGACATTACAACAGAGACATTAATGGCATTAACCCGCCCCACACAGACATCCCAACAGAGACATTAATGGTATTAACCTGGCCCACACAGACATTCCAACAGAGACATTAATGGTATTAACCTAGCCCACACAGACATTACAACAGAGACATTAATGGTATTAACCTGGCCCACACAGACATTCCAACAGAGACATTAACGGTATTAACCTGGTGCACACAGACATTCCAACAGAGACATTAATGGTATTAACCTGGTGCACACAGACATTCCAACAGAGACATTAATGGTATTAACCTGGCCCACACAGACATTCCAACAGAGACATTAATGGTATTAACCTGGTGCACACAGACATTACAACAGAGACATTAATGGCATTAACCTGGCCCACACAGACATTCCAACAGAGACATTAATGGCATTAACCTGGCCCACACAGACATTCCAACAGAAACATTAATGGTATTAACCTGGCTCACACAGACATTACAACAGAGACATTAATGGTATTAACCTGGCCCACACAGACATTCCAACAGAGACATTAATGGTATTAACCTGGCCCACACAGACATTCCAACAGAGACATTAACGGTATTAACCTGGTGCACACAGACATTACAACAGAGACATTAATGGCATTAACCTGGCCCACACAGACATTCCAACAGAGACATTAATGGTATTAACCTGGCCCACACAGACATTACAACAGAGACATTAATGGTATTAACCTGGCCCACACAGACATTCCAACAGAGACATTAATGGTATTAACCTGGCCCACACAGACATTCCAACAGAAACATTAATGGTATTAACCTGGCTCACACAGACATTACAACAGAGACATTAATGGTATTAACCTGGCCCACACAGACATTCCAACAGAGACATTAATGGTATTAACCTGGCCCACACAGACATTCCAACAGATACATTAACGGTATTAACCTGGCCCACACAGACATTCCAACAGAGACATTAATGGTATTAACCTAGCCCACACAGACATTCCAACAGAGACATTAATGGCATTAACCTGGCCCACACAGACATTACACCAGAGACATTAATGGCATTAACCTGGCCCACACAGACATTCCAACAGAGACATTAATGGTATTAACCTGGCCCACACAGACATTCCAACAGAGACATTAATGGTATTAACCTGGTGCACACAGACATTACAACAGAGACATTAATGGCATTAACCTGGCCCACACATGATGCAAAAAACACATGATGCACAGTTTCACTCATGACACAGAAAGGACACCCCTGTCTGACTCCCGGATCGTTCCGTGCCAACCAGCTGTTAATGGCCAGGGCTCCATGTAGAACCATCCACTGGAGGTCCCCTGAGATGTTAGTCCTGTTTGTTGTGCCAGGACTTCCAAGGTTTTCCACCCCTCCTCCCCCCCACAGCCGCAGGTTGCCCAGCCTTAGTAAACCCGCTACCATTAGTCGCTTATGCAGGGTGGCCGACTGAAACCGATCTCAAAGGGATGGCTGGATTGTGGAAGATAGGCTCCTCCCACACCCACAGTCCAGGCTCCACACCCCCTTCTCATTTGGGCCTTAATAGCTGCCAGGGCCTCAGCACCGCAGAGTAGAGTAGAAATCTGAGAGACCTGCTGTACTAATGAGTAGAAATCTGAGAGACCTGCTGTACCATACTGCCTAATGAGGAACAGCTGCTGGTCCCTAGTCCGCCAGCTCTCTTCAGCAGCGCACATGCAGGTTCCTTCCACCCAACATCAGTATGGTACAGCAGTCTCGACAAGTCCAAAATGTCCCTGACTAAGAACAAGTTGTCAGTGATTGAGCGTCCCGGTACACAATATGTCTGGTCCTTGTGTACTATAGAGTCCAGACGGGAATTCAGTTTGTTAGCGAGGACCTTGGCAAATATCTTGTAGTCCGCACAGAGCAATGACACAGGTCTCCAGTTCATAAGTTCACAGAAGTCCCCTTTCTTGGGCAGGAGAGTCAGAGCCACCGGACGGCAGCTCATTGGCAACTCTCCTACCCCGACGCACTCACGCAACACGCAAAAGAAGTCCAGTCCAATTATTCCCCAGAATTTCTCATAAAACTCCACTGGGAGTCCATCGACCCCCGGTGCACTACCGGGGGACATCTGGGTTACGGCCTCTGCCAGTTCATGGGACAACAGGGGAATGTCCATTTCATCCCTCTGTGCCAGAGAGAGCTTACATAGTAGTTCTACGTAGTTCTGCAAACAAAACCTGAGCACACATAGGATCACACAGTTCTGCCCTTGTCATGGCATTCAGAGGAAGAAGGTGAGGACCAAGGTTCAGCGTGATACGTGTTCATATTATTTATTCGAAACTGAACACTAAATACAAAATAACAAAAGGAATAACCGAAACAGTTCTGACAGGTGATACAAACACTAAACAGAAAAATAACCACCCACAACTAACAGTGGGAAAAAAGGCTACCTAAGTATGATTCTCAATCAGAGACAACGATAGACAGCTGCCTCTGATTGGGAACCATACCAGGCCAAAACATAGAAATACAAAACCTAGACATACAAACATAGAATGCCCACCCACATCACACCCTGACCAAACAAAAATAGAAACATACAAAGCAATCTACGGTCAGGGCGTGACAGTACTCCCCCCCCCAAAGGTTCGGACTCCGGCCGCAAAACCTGAACCTAGGGGAGGGTCTGGGTGGGCATTACTCCGCGGTGGCGGTTCCGGTGAGGGACGTGGACCCCGCTCCACTTCTGGCTCGGCCCACTTTAGTAATGCCTCTGGAGTGGGAACCCTCACCGCCGACCCCGGACTAGAGGACGCCACTGGACTGACGGTCGAGTCTGGAGTGAGTGGCGCCTCTGGACTGACAAGCGGCTCTGGCGCCTCTGGACTGACGGGCGGCTCTGGCGCCTCCGGACTGACGGGCGGTTCTGGAAGCTCCGGACAGGAGGGCGGCTCTGGCAGCTCCGGACAGGAGGGCGGCTCTGGCAGCTCCGGACTGACGGGCGGCTCTGACAGCTCCGGACTGACGGGCGGCTCTGACAGCTCTGGACTGGAGAGAGAACCTGGAGGGAGGAGACGGAGAGACAGCCTGGTGCGTGGGACTGCCACAGGGCCCACCAGGCTGGGGAAACCTACAGGAGGCCTGGTGCGTGGAGGAGGCACCTGATGGACCAGGCTGTGGGGGAGCACTGGAGCTCTGGTGCGCAGCCTTAGCACCACTCCTCCAGGCTGGATGACCACTTTAGCCCGGACCCTCCAGAGTGCAGGCACAGGTTGAACCGGGCTGTGGGGGAGCACTGGAGATCTGGTGCATACCACTCGCACCTCTCCCTTAGGCTCAATGCCCACATTCGCCCGCCACGGGCGGAGTGCAGGCATAGGGCGAACTGCACCCTCCCAGCGCCCCGGAGACACAGTACGCAGAGCCGGCGCAGGATACCCTGGGCCGAAACGGCATACCGGAGACCAAACCCGCTGAGCTGGCACAATCCGCCCTGGCTGAATGCCCACTCTCGCATGGCACTTGCGGGGGGCTGGCCTATAGCACTGCGGGCTATGAGCTCGCACTGGCGACACTGTGCGCTTCACAGCATAACACGGTGCCTGACCAGTACTACGCTGCTTCCGGTAAGCACGGGGAGTTGGCTCAGCTCTATCGCCTGACTCCGCCAATCTCCCTGTGTGCCTCCCCCCCCAAAAATTGGGGCTGCCTCTCGTGCCTGTTGCCCTGCCGTGCTAACTCCTCATAGTGTTTCCGCTCAGCCTTAGCTGCCTCCAATTCCTCCTGCGGATGGCGATACTCCCCAGCCTGTGCCCAGGGTCCCTTGCCTTCCAGTATCTCCTCCCATGTCCATTTCTCCAGATAGCGCTGCTCCTCCTTACCACGCTGCTTGGTCCTTTTTTGGGGGGTGGTTCTGTCACGGCATTCAAAGGAAGAAGGTGAGGACCAAGGTGCAGCGTGATACATGTTCATATTATTTATTCGAAACATAACACTAAATACAAAATAACAAAAGGAATAACCAAAACAGTTCTGACAGGTGATACAAACACTAAACAGAAAAATAACCACCCACAACTAACAGTGGGAAAACAGGCTATCTAAGTATGGTTCTCAATCAGAGACAACGATAGACAGCTGCCTCTGATTGGGAACCATACCAGGCCAAAACATAGAAATACAAAACCTAGACATACAAACATAGAATGCCCACCCACATCACACCCTGACCAAACAAAAATAGAAACATACAAAGCAATCTACGGTCAGGGCGTGACAGCCCTATTCAACTCAGTATAAAACTCCACAGTCCGCTCCCGCATCTCCCCCACCACAGAGGTCACCCGCCCATCTGACAGCTGTAGACAATGAATAACCTTGGCTTCACTGCTCTGTCTTTCCAAACCAAAGAAGGAGCTGGGAGCATCCATCTCCTTGAACATTGAGAATCTAGCTCTTACAAGTGCTCCCTCTGCTTTAACCTGGAAAAAACTGCCCAGGTCCCTATGTAATTCAGCTAAATTAGCCTGGAGGGCTACATTGCCTTGCCCCACGCGCTCTACCTCCACTTCACTGATACTAAGAGTCAATATTTGCAGTGTTGACCCTTCTTTTTCAAGACCTCTGCAATCCGCCCTTTTGCTGTCAATTAACTTCTGGGCCACATCCTGACTGATGGCAGCCCATTCTTGCATAATCAATGCTTGAAGCAGATGCTAAACTACAGGACTGTTTTGCTATCACAGACTGGAACATGTTCCGGGATTCTTCCGATGGCATTGAGGAGTACACCACATCAGTCACCGGCTTTATCAATAAGTGCATCAATGACGTCATCCCCACAGTGATACCACCCAAACAGATCCACTAATGATGCAATCTCTATTGCACTCCACACTGCCCTTTCCCACCTGGACAAAAGGAACACCTACGTGAGAATGCTATTCATTGACTACAGCTTAGCGTTCAACACCATAGTACCCTCAAAGCTCATCACTAAGCTAAGGACCCTGGGACTAAACACCTACCTCTGCAACTGGATCCTGGACTTCCTGACGGGCCGCATCCAGGTGGTGAGGGTAGGTAGCAACACATCTGCCACCCTGATCCTCAACACTGGAGTCCCTCAGGGGTGCGTGCTCAGTCCCCTCCTGTACTCCCTGTTCACCCATGACTGCATGGCCAGGCATGACTCCAACACCATCATTAAGTTTGCAGACGACACCACAGTGGTATGCCTGATCATCGACAACGACGAGCCTATAGGGAGGAGGTCAGAAACCTGGCCGGGTGGTGCCAGAATAACAACCTATCCCTCAACGTAACCAAGACTAAGGAGATGGTTGTGGACTACAGGAAAAGGAAGACCGAGCACGCCCCCATTCTCATCGATGAGGCTGTAGTGGATCAGGTTGAGAGCTTCAAGTTCCTTGGTGTCCACATCACCAACAAACTAGAATGGTCCAAACACACCAAGACAGTCGTGAAGAGGGCACAACAAAATCTATTCCCCATCAGGAAACTAAAAAGATTTTGCATGGGTCCTGAGATCCTCAAAAGGTTCTACAGCTGCAACATCGAGAGCATCCTGACTGGTTGCATCACTGCCTGGTACGGCAATTGCTCGGCCTCCGACCGCAAGGCACTACAGAGGGTAGTGCGTACGGCCCAGTACATCACTGGGGCTGCCTGCCATCCAGGACCTCTACACCAGGCGGTGTCAGAGGAAGGCCCAAAAAATTGTCAAAGACCCCAGCCACCCCAGTCATAGACTGTTCTGTCTACTACCGCATGGCAAGCGGTACTGGAGTGCCAAGTCTAGGACAAAAAGGCTTCTCAACAGTTTTTACCCCCAAGCCATAAGACTCCTGAACAGGTAATCAAATGGCTACCCGGACTATTTGCATTGTGTGCCCCCCCCCCCTTTTACGCTGCTGCTACTCTTTGTTTATCATATATGCATGGTCACTTTAACTATACATTCATGTACATACTACCTCAATCAGCCCGACTAACCGGTGCCTGTATATAGCCTCGCTACTGTTATAGCCTCGCTACTGTATATAGCCTCGCTACTGTATATAGCCTCGCTACTATTATTTTTCACTGTCTTTTTTACTGTTGTTTATATGGGGACAGCCAAAGAACCCTGTTGGAACCCTTATTTCTAAGAGTGTACCCTCTCAGGCAGTTGCTGGGAGAGACTCCATCTCTAGAAGTCCTGCCAACTGTCTGGCACAGCTTCAATGATTGTACACAGAACCAACCTTCCCCAATGAGAAGAATGTCAGGGGAGTGCCACTGTGGTCAGAATGGGGCAGAATCATGTGGCTGCAATGTTAGGATTTAAAAAAAGATAACAAAATGCATTTTCTACCACCACCCTTCTGTTCTAAAAATGACAAATTCCTCTTTTCCTACAAATAATGAGTGAGTTCTTTCTGGCTGCCACCACATTTCTGCTGGTTTCTCACAGCGAAAGACTCCTCACTAAAAAGCCAATTGTTTAAATAATCAAACCAATATATGTAGAGTTGGACCAAAGTGGATCGAATGAAGGCGATGATATGGATATAGAGGATATTGGTTAGGTGAGATGGCTACATAGGCATCCTATACAGAATTTGTTCTAACTGTTTTAACTGTCATGCTGATAAGTAAATCACACAAAGGTAAAACTGTAGAAAAACAAAACTGTTGTATTCTTCCTATTAAACAATGACTCCCCTATACTAGTCAGGACACTGTCAATCAAGCTCTTAGTTTGAATGATCCAGTAAATTAGGGTTCCCCAACTGGTGGCCTGTGGATCGAATCTAGTTGATGTTCCCTGTCCTACAATCTATCCAGTTTAGAGCCCTAGGAATATGTGCAACAGGACAAGGTCTCCCCTATACTAGTCAGGACACTGTCAATACAGGATATAACGTTTAAAGAGAGATAAAGAGGACATTTAACCATTTGTTGGCTGAGAGAGAAAAAATAAAATGTAGAGATTTGTGACCTGTTGCCAGAAGAAAAGGGCAACCAGTGAATAACAAACACTATTTATTTTCCCTTTTGTACTTTATCTATTTGCACATCGTTACAACATTGTATATAGACATAATGTGACACTTGAAATGTCTTTTATTCTTTTTGAACTTTTGTGAGTGTAATGTTTACTGTTAATTTTTTATTGCTTATTTCACTTTTGTTTATTATCTATTCCACTTGCTTTGGCAAGTGAAATATGTTTCCCATGCCAAGAAAGCTCTTCGAATTGAGAGAGCATGAGGACTAAATAGAGAGAGAGGGAGCGCATGAGGCCGAGAGAGAATATGTAAGAGAGAGAGAGAGAGACTTTTTATTTCACTTTTGTTTATCCATTTTACTTGCTTTGGCAACGTAAACATATGTTTACCATGCCAATAAAGCCCACTGAAATGAATTGAGAGAGAGAGAGAGGCTACGAGGCTATGAGAAATAAGTCACATGTTCTGCCTGTGTCTTGTGTAAAACAACACCCAATAAAATGTTCCTTCTAAAGAGCACTGCATCTGCTTCGTTTTCAACCCGCATTCATATCACTGATTTGGTGTCACACCAACACCACTCTCTGCGGGGTCAACGGTAGGGACGTTTTTAGATTTTAGGGATCCAGATTTTCAACCTAAATTCCGTTTCCATGTCGGGACTCAGCTCAGGAGTCTTTTTTCGCCTTAGTTACTGACTCACAGTCAGACAGGTGTCTCGTGACAGCTGTGATAGATAGGCTATCTTTGTGTGTGTGTGTCCAGATTTCTTGACCTACAAAGCCACGCGAATATCTGTTCTCTTGATAAAAATACACAGGTTACCTTTCCCAGTATATGAAAGTAGTTAACATATACCAAATATGTTATGTGATAAATATCAACGGATGAACGGTGAATCGATTCGCATGACGGACACTGCATTATCTAGGTGCTTTCTTTTCCCGAAATTTGACATTTAGTCTAGTAAAATTAAGAGGAAATAAGGCAATTCACGTTTTAAATCCAATACTGATAATATCGACTCCTATAAGTGTGTTATTATTCGTTATTAACACGTGCACACATGTCAAATAACTTACCACCAGCTCTTTGCGTGTCAGAGAACTTTGCAAAATGTAAGTCCCTTGGTTTCAATCAGCAACCTGTGGCTTGCAGTTTTTCTCCGGCAGCTGAATTGACTCCAAATGATGGCCAGTCAAGATCACACTCCTCCGACGAAGTGGCGCACCCTCCTCTACTTCAACTACTATGAAATGTATTTTGTAGCCTAGCTGCTACCTCCCGGTGCGCAACAGCATCAATCAAAGCCGTAAAATCCCGCCCAATAAATGTCCCTCCTCGCTCTACTGCTGAGGCATAGGTAACAGGAAACTCATCATTATGTGACAGTATGTCATCATTATGAGACAGTAAGTCATCATTAGGAGACAGTAAATCATTATTAGGAGATAGTAAGTCATTATTATGAGATACGTTTAGGCAATCTGTATCATTTGAATCCAATGTGCTCTTTGCATCAGGCCCTCAACTTTCAAGGATAACCTTATGTATATCCTATAGTCAATCTTACGTGTGAGTGTGCACGAGAGAGAGAGTTTGTGGTGATATTGTTCCATGTTAAATGGAATGCACAGTTTTGTTGATGTGAGTTGGTGCCTGTTTGATGACATCTGGTTGACATGAGATTTAATTCATATATTTTTTGAATTTTAAATTATTAATATATAACCATCGATTCTTGAAGAATGTAACTTGTAAATGCCTCATGAGCAACAGTCTTACCCCAAAAGTCAGATTGTTTGGGGGGTGGCGGTAAACAGGCTTCCATAAGTAAATTCAAATGGCACAGACAAACAAAACTTTACTGAGCTTTTCATTAACTTGAAAAGTGTTTCTTTAGCCAACATGTCAATGTTGTCACTGTAGAAGCTGCTTTTGACTTGAATGTGAAAAAGTCAAACACGAACAGAACTCCACAGGCTCCTGTATAGGCTACTTCTGGATCACAGATTACTCATCAACCTGTTTGTTCTTCGTCCCTGTTTTATGTTAGCCTGAGTGAATGAGTGCCAGTCTGTACTATCGTGTCAACTCCCAATTGACATGCCATGTTTTGCTTGACCATGACCAATGGAGTTGCCAAGAGCTCAAGCAGATCTGGGACCAGGCTGTATGTCGCACTAATATTGATTGATAAGAAGCTGATTGGGTAAAAACTGAAGCAGTGAACTACCATAAGGCTTAACTTTGTGTTGTCATTCATTCAGACTTGATTATGGTTCCTTACCGACTTACTCACCAGATTACATTCTCTGCGGTCACAAGAAACTGCTGGTCCCTGAAAAACTCTAGCAAGCAAGATATCAACACCCCCCCCCCCCCCCCCACACACACACAAAAAAAATGTACCTCCCATTTTCCACCACTCCAAACTGCAGGTCTGGGGTTGATTAGAGATTTACGTTCAATACGTTGTGGCTCCATCCTGCCACTACTCATTAGGCATGACAAAATGTATGAGCACATGTGGAGTATTAACGAGGCTTTGTGTCACATACATATTTCAACCTATTTATCTTGATAGTTTACCCTGTACTGTTAAAAGGCTTGTGGATATGCCTCAGGGGGGGGTTCTATAATGTTTCAATTATTTAAAAAATGGTGGGGAGGGGTCACATTATGCAATGGTATAATGAAACATTCTCTATGGTTGAAACCAACCAGCTGACCTAATCATTCCCAACATCAGAAGATCTACCTGAAGGACAACAACACATGGCTCATTAATTTTGAACATTTTAAATGTTACCTTTTTTTAAATCTAACATTTAACTAGACAAGTCAGTTAAGAACAAATTCTTATTTACAATGACGGCCTACACCGGCCAAACCCGGACGATGCTGGGTCAATTGTGCGCCGCCCTATTGGACTTCCAATCACGGCCGGTTGTAATACAGCCTGGATTCGAACCAGAGTGTCTGTAGTGACGCCTCAAGCACTGAGATGCAGTGCCTTAGACCGCTGCGCCACTCGGGAGTCCCATACATAGAAACATACAGTTGAAGTCGGAAGTTTACATACACTTAGGTTGGAGTCATTAAAACTCGTTTTTCAACCACTCCACAATTTTTTTTTAAGAAACTATAGTTTTGGCAAGTCGGTTAGGACATCTACTTTGTGTATGACACAAGTCATTCTTCCATCAATTGTTTACAGACAGATTTCACTGTATCACAATTACAGTGGGTCAGAAGTTTACATACACTAAGTTGACTGTGCCTTTAAACAGCCTGTAAAATTCCAGAAAATAATGTCATGGCTTTAGAAGCTTCTGATAGGCTAATTGACATAATTTCAATTAATTGGAGGTGTACCTGTGGATGTATTTCAAGCTCCTTCAAACTCAGTGCCTCTTTGCTTGACATCATGGGAAAATCAAAAGAAATCAGCCAAGACCTCAGAAAAAAAATTGTAGACCTCCACAAGTCTGGTTCATCTTTGGGAGCAATTTCCAAACACCTGAAGTTACCACGCTCATCTGTACAAACAATTGTACGCAAGTATAAACACCATGGGACCACGCAGCCGTCATACCACTCAGGAAGGACACACTTTCTGTCTCCTAAAGATGAACGTACTTTGGTGCGAAAAGTGCAAATCAATCCCATAACAACAGCAAAAGACCTTGTGAAGATGCTGGAGGAAACAGGTACAAAAGTATCTATATCCACAGTAAAATGAGTCCTGTATCGACATAACCTGAAAGGCCGCTCAGAAAGTAAGAAACCACTGCTCCAAAACCGCAATAAAAAAGCCAGAGTAAGGTTTGCAACTGCACATGGGGACAAAGATCGTACTTTTTGGAGAAATGTCCTTTGGTCTGAGGAAACAAAAATAGAACTGTTTGGCCATAATGACCATCATTATGTTTGGAGGAAAAAGGTGGAGGCTTGCAAGCCGAAGAACACAATGCCAACCGTGAAGCACAGTGATTGGCAGAATCATGTTGTTGGGGTGCTTTGCTGCAGGAGGGACTGGTGCACTTCCCAAATTAGATGGCATCATGAGGAAGAAAAATTATGTGGATATATTGAAGTTAAAGCTTAAAGCTTGGTCCCAAATGTGTCTTCCAAATGGACAATAACCCCAAGCATACTTCCAAAGTTGTAGCAAAATGGCTTAAGGACAACAAAGTCAAGGTATTGGCGTGGCCATCACAAAGCCCTGACCTCAATCCCATAGAAACTGTGTGGGCAGAACTGAAAAAGTGTGTGCGAGCAAGGAGGCCTACAAACCTGACTCGGTTACACCAGTTCTGTCAGAAGGAATGGGCCAAAATTCACCCAACTTATTGTGGGAAGCTTGTGGAAGGCTACCCGAAACATTTGACCCAAGTTAAACAATTTAAAGGCAATGCTACCAAATACTAATTGAGTGTATGTAAACTTCTGACCCACTGGGAATGTGATGAAAGAAATAAAATAAAAATAATAAATCCTTCTCTCTACTATTATTCTGACATTCACATTCTTAAAATAAAGTGGTGTTCCTAACTGACCTAAGACAGGGAATTTTTACTAAGATTAAATGTCAGTAATTGTGAAAAACTGAGTTTAAATGTATTTGGCTAAGGTGTATGTAAACTTCCGACTTCAACTGTACATAGAGTAAGGTCACCAACGTTGAGACAAAGTCACGGGTAGAGTAACACTAGCTAGGTTTCCATCTGATTGGTGACCGATATGTGAATATTCTAAAATATGCATTAAGAAAATATGCAAATTTTCCCACCAATGGTGTGTTCCCACCAAATTGACTTGCAATTTTTTGCCATTCACCATTATGATTAAATGGTTTGTCATTCATCTGATAACCCATTGGGTTGATTCTGCTGGTTCTACCATTGTGAGATTATGCTTGCATTGCTTTGTTCTGCTTTTGAGTGCAAACGGAGTGAATGATATCTAATATGTTGTCAGATGCCATAAGATGCCATTTTTTATTGAGTATATAAAACAATTGTGGTGAGTAAATTAAGCATTTAAAGGGTTTGAATTACAAGGGAAATGTGAATGTCTCCCACAATATTTTTCTGAAATTGTGTGAATCATTAATGATTTTTTTTCATTTGAATATTGTCGTTCATCACTGTAACGTTACCGTTTTAAACATCCAGTCTACCATTTCGGATCCTATGGTAAATGTATTGTCTTGAACAAAACAACATTTCCTCAGAGGTTAGAACAACAAGCAACTTGCCTAAATGGAGGATATCAAGTTTGTTTTGGCTCGTCATGGCACTGTTGGTCTATCACTGGGAGCAGTACATGACACTATTGATCTACTAAGGAAAAGAAGCACAGAAAAGCAGAGTATGATGTCTGTAACCAGGTTACCATCCAATCGTTTTATGCACGTAAAGTACATATTGGATTTTTTTTTTAAGTGTCACAACAGTCCTGATGGAGACAGCAAATATTTTCGGTAAACTTTCCAAATGTCGACAAAAAAAAATACGCTAGACAAGGCGGGATGTTTTTGTGTCGGTAAAATTAATTAATAATTTAGGCAAGTTGCTTGTTGTTCTAACCCACAGGTGTCAAACTCATTCCACGGAGGGCCGAGTGTCTGCGGGTTTTCGCTCCACCCTTGTACTTGATTGATGAATTAACATCACTAATTAGTTAGGAACTCCCCACACCTGGTTGTCTAGGGCTTTATTGAAAGGAAAGACCAAAAACCTGCAGACACAAGGCCCTCCGTGGAATGAGTTTGACACCCCTGTTCTAACCTCTGAGGAAATGTTGTCCAGTCCCCGAGGTCCTGATTGGTGTCACAGTTTTGCCCCAGCCCCAGCTAACATACCTGACTCTAATAATCACCTAATCATGATCTTCAGTTTAGAATGCAGTTTGATTAATCAGCTGTGTTTGCTAGGGATGGAGAGACAGTGTGACACCAATCAGGCCCTCGAGGACTGGAGTTGTCCACCCCTGCCCTATATAGTGCATTACTTTTGACCAGGCCCTGGTCTGGTCAAAAAAGTAATAAAGACAAACGCCTCTAAGCAGAGGAGAGTCACCTATTTTTGAATACATAAAAATCTGAAACTAGGCAATACAGCCTTCTCAATGTTTGCCATGGGTAGTGCAACATTAACTGTCCTAATAGTCTTACTTGAGCATCAATGACAAGATCATCTCATAGTCAAAGTCCACCTGACCAGGCAAATCCCAGATTTGGAAATTGACGAAAGAGCTGCTGGAGATGTCAACATTGTAGATGTTGTTGGTGTTCTCCAAGAACAGTGTCTCGTTTGGCGACATCTTGTGGAATACAACCTGGATAGTGGAGCACAATAAAGTGAATTTATGCTTGATCCGAAAATGTGGTCGGAGGCTTCGTGTAGCGGGTGTGACGCAATTGCGTATCTGCCAGAGACACGCAGTGGCCAAATCAAGCTCTGTCTGTACAGCATCGCCGTGCCTTCTTAAAAATTTTGTGGAGGGCACCGTACCGTATAGCTCCGCATTGACATGATTGGTTGACGGTAGGTGGGGGCGGTAAGTCCTGTACAAACACAAACTCCCTTCTTTGACAACTTCCTTCACTGTAGTCCTTGGTTTACTGTCACTTGACGTGTTCTCGATATCTGGTTCCTCCACTCCGTAGCCAAAATCCTTTGGGAAAGATTGTACAAAACCATAGCTCCCTGCCAACGCATAATCTTCGTACTGAATCGACATTTGCCTCAAATCTGCCATCTAATTAACGCTAGTAGCTGTTAAATCCACTGATCAAATTCAATCGTGTTTAGCTAGCACTGGTTTAGTTGACAACCAAGTGACTTGAAAATATATTATAGTGTTGTTATATAGTGTATTCACCACGAAATAAATACCAGCATTTTAGTGCCAAAGTAAACATCATTCATTTACACTGTAATTCTGCTTCCAAGCACTCCCAAGTGTTAGCTTGTCAACTAGGGTCGTCACTAGTTATCACAAAATCATAATTATGGTTAAACCCCGCCTATTTTCAAGTTTTAATGTCACATGAGCAAGTACAGTGGAATACATTTATTGTAAACTCAAAACCCAGCAATGCAATAATTAACAATGTAATACTAGGAAAAAACAGTAAGCATACTAAATACACAGGGTCAGTTCCAATACCGTATTTACAACGTGCAGGGATATTGGAATGATGGAGGTAGATGTGTATAGGTGTAAGTGACTGGGCAACAGGATATAAAGGCCTATTCGGACGGGATTCGTTTTACTGCGCGAGCTCGAGTAATGTAATTATGTACACGAGTACCAAACACCAAATCTGTCATTTTAGTCCCGTCCGAATCTGCCATGTCAAGAATTGTTACACGGCAGGAGAGTAACAATTCCAGACAGAATAACCTAATGTTTTTCTAGGCTAGCTCCAAAATCCTCTGATAATACTAGTCCTGTGCGAATCGACATCCCTGTGTTTTGAGAGAAATATTGAGAGAAGAGTTCGACAAGTGTTGCTCGCAGTTTGAGCAAAAAAACCAAGAACTGATTCGATACATTTAAAAGTGCTGCGTATAGTTTATATATGAAGGGCCTACATGTATCAAATTTCGCTGTGAATGCTTTTGTTAATACGTTATGTGCGAATGAATTGAACATCGCCAAATGCATCATACAAAAATATTGCGCCTATTTAATGCAACCCTTGCTGTTAATAGATCGCAAAGCAGCATACAACTGAGCTAAACGTTTGGAAATGACAAATTCACTTTCTCATTCATAGTCTAAAAACGCATATCAAGCGCAAGTGCGCTGTTTAGCCCTAACCGTAACCCTAATCACACTGCTAACATTATGCCTAACATTAATTAAGACCTAAAAGCAAATGTTTGTTTTGATAATTTTTTTTCGACATATCCATTTTCTTTACTTTATGGCTATGGTAACTAGTGACAACCGTCAATTTGTCTGTTTCGTCTCATTTCCGCCATAAACTGTATTTTCCCCGCTCCCTCAATGTCATTGGTACTCCAGCCAAACGCTGTTTCACTACACGGCCATGAGATGGCGCCAAATATATAGCTAGGGTTTTTGCCTAATGCCTTTACACAAGTAGCTCAGTTTCAGTTTCATTTATTAAATAACAAATAGTGAAGTAACCGACAGAGTATAGAAAAGTCCATCATCATTATCATCATATTAGAACATCATCAATCATTGACATTTTATCCCATAATTCACAGTTCAGCTAATTATTTTGTTGTCGTTTTGTCGTTATAGCAACGTACCACTGTGGGAGAAATTGCTTTGTTGCAGTCAGGCTCTAGGTCTTGTCGGCTGTTGCGTTGAAAGCTAGCTAGTTTACGAACGTTAATCATCATAACGCTACATATCTGTTCGCAATAATGGCCCATTACAGAGTAAGTATACGAAACTTTTCTTCAATGAACTTCAAACACGAGTGGTTTGAAGATATTTCTTTCATGTCCTATGTTTTCACTTGTTACTTTGTAACTAAGTTAGCTAACTAACTGCATTCATTGATTACTTTGTATCTAGCGTAGCCCTCATTCATTGGAATCAGCTGTGTGGTTGTGCTAGTTAAACAATTCGTTTTAAAAGTTTATGGTCAACCAGGCATATTTTTTTTTTGTATTCTGCTTACCTGCCTGGAAACTTTCAAAAGAAACTGAAGTAGAGTTATCTAGCTACAGCTTTAAATAGCCTATGCACAAATGTTTTGTTAGTCTTTTGAATCTTCTCATCATTGTTGATTTCACAGGCTTCAGAATCCAAGAGAGAACAATTTCGAAGGTATCTAGAAAAAGCTGGAGTTCTTGACAGTCTCACCAATGGTAGGCCTCTTTCAGAAATTGAAGAACATTACTGGCAAAGTTTCTTTAATATGCATAAAGTCTAAAGTTTCTCATACGGTATACTTTGATTTTGTGCCTCATGTTCATCATTTTGATTCCAAATCCTAACCACTTGCATAGTTTATAGCAGGGGTGTCAAACAGGCGAGGGTGTCCAATAAGGCCCACACATGATTTGAGTTACAAAAAACTCAATACACTTTAACATTTTAGATGTACATTTTAGTCATTTAGCATACAGTCTTATCCAGATAGACTTACAGGAGCAATTAGGGTTAAGTGCCTTGCTCAAGGACACATCGACAGATTTGTTACCTAGTCGGCTCAGGGATTCGAACCAGTGACCATTTGGTTAGTGGCCGAATGCTCTTAAAGGGAAACTTCAAAAATGTTCAACGTCATAGGTATCCAGCACCACCCCAACATCAACATATGTGAAAATGGTAGATAAGTGTTTACAATGACATCATCGGTGTGTATGAGGTGATTTTGACCAATTATTAGTAGGCAAATTGGTTGATGTAATTGAAAAACATATCTTTGTCATTCATAATCTCCAGCACCACCTCAACATTAACATAAGTGAAAATGGCGTATTTCTATGTTTTGTAGTAAAAAAGACAATGAAGTAGACATGAAATTTTTTTTACCTTTAACCGCTAGGCTACCTGCCGCCCATGACAAAAACAAATCGAAACTGTGTATAAATTTTAATCCACCTACATTCATACAGTTTCTTGACTTTGTCCAGCTTGTTATAATCACCGAAATGAAAACTAGACAGTCAGGGAGCATCAAATACCAACAGCGATGATTACTAGTTTTTTGCACATTTTCACAGTGAGGATATATAACACATATTCAGTGAGGCCCTATGGGACCTTGTTGAAGAACGAATGCGGCCCCCGGGGCAAAACCTGTTTGACACCCCTGATCTATAACAAAACCTGTTTGACTCACATATCACCACCAATATCCATAACAATTGTATTGCTGTTTGCAGTGTTGGTCGCCCTGTATGAGGAGCCAGATAAACCTAATAATGCTTTGGAGTATCCTTTTGTCTTGGTTTGATTAATATTCCAATATGATGACAACAACCATGAGCACCGCCTCAACTGATCCCGTTGGTGCAGATGATGCTTGCTGATTCAGCTAGTCACTCAGCGTTGGGCAGAGAGAATACCTTGCCTGAAATCTGATGACTACTGCCCCCCCTGGTGCAAAACGATCAAGTGTAGACTTTGTGTACATTACAGCAGCCTCGTCTAAAATTGTCGTTGTTCATGTGACGTCTTTTAAAAGGCTCTTTGTCTTATTGTTCTATTAACTAATTTACCGCCTGGTGATGTCACCAGGCAGGCCAAAACTACATCTCACCAAAACAGGCTGAAATTTCAGGTGGCCGTTTCAAACAGCTATTACACGAAAAGGGCATTATCATAATTCTCACAATTTCATAGCATTATGCAGTGGCTGGCCGGAGTGACCCCCCCCCCCCCAGACCAAATATTGCCTCTGGTGATATGGGTTCAAACCCTGATTACGCCACTTTCTATTCTATGCCCAGCAGCTCTCCTCTATCTCCCCATCTCAATCACTTCTTGTTCACTGTAGCTATCAACAACAAGAGTTTAGACTAGCCTTCACCTAAACCCCAGCTTTCTAAAGCATCACCTTGGTGTGGCTGGTGCTGAGCCAGGAGACGCGGAGGCCCTTCGTCTGGAGCTAACTGAGCTACAGCAGAAGTGGGATCTTCTCATGGAGGAAAACAAAGACCTCAGAAACAGGGTCAGAGAGAATTGAACATTTTTCCTAAATTCAAGGGTTTGTTTCCCGGAACCAGATTAAGTTTAGATTCTCCATTGATCTTGTTTTTTTTATAGCCCAGAACTAGACTTAATCTGTATCCGGGGAAACTACCCCCAAAATACCCCAAAAATATCTAATCCCGGTATGTTGCAAATACCAGACTTTTCTCTACTTTGTTTTACAGCTTCTGCAGTATGAACCAGCACCCGAGGATGGAGCAGCAGAGTAGCGGAGTTGGTTGACTTGTTCTTTTTGTCCACTGTTTTGAGAGAAAAAAGGCACTTCTGAAGCTATTATTTCTTAGTAGTATTATGACACTATACCCAAGGATGGAAGAACTGTTAATTGCAAAAGCAATGTATTTTTGTTAAGTAGTATTTTCTGTGTACAGGCACTTGTTCAATCTAAAGTGTCAACTATTTCTTTCCAATTTCAAGTCAATAAATACTATTTTCAGCAAATATTCCTAATGCAAAGTTATTGTGTTGCTGTGTCTCTAGATGGAATTCCCAACTGATCCTTGCCTATTCATTTAAATGCCACACACACAGGGTCACCGTGACTAAAGGCCTACTACAACTTCTGGTCCAGTATGGGGTTAGCATTCAAAGCCAATGTTCTTGCCTGTTGCTGTTTGGATTTATATTTTTATATCTTGGTAAACTAATTATATTAAAATATCATCTCATTAGTAATTCAAGAATATCAGTACTTTATTTTATCAAGTAAAATGATCGTACAATTGTGAATATACAAATCAATGTATGATGTAGTGTTTAGTAAAAATAAAGTACAATTTCATATAAGCAATAGACCTGTACAAAATCAGTCCCATTTCCTCCCAATCAAAATTTATAATTTACTTTGTCAAATGGCTTTGTGCCACAATAATATCAACGCTTTTTCAGGATGGAGGACATCTGCAGTATCCCGACCTGAAAGAAAACAGAACAAGTTGAAAATATTATGTAACTGGTTTATCCAAAGGCTACATTGTTGTAGTAGTTCAATTATAGTTGAACTGAAATAATCTGTTTCTTTGTTATTAGTTGGATAGTTTAAATAAAGTTGGCCAGTAGCCTATATCATGAGCAAAGCAACTGTCAATTGGACTGGTACTAAAATAGATTGTTGTTATGTCACTGGGAAAATGTCCTCTGATTAGATTGGTAGCTAGTGAACTCCAGCCACCAATTTAAATTGTAAAGTCAAATTCACTTAGTTATTGTGCTTTTTAAAAGTACAATACCTTAAATACAATATTGAGGAAATCATGCTTTGAAACTTTTTCCTTGTTAACACATTCTTTCCAATGAATATCATTGATTGAGTTTTGTGTTACGTAATTGCGAATTACAGCCTAAAGGATATAGATTTTCTGATTCTGCTTTCCATTGCTCTTGGTTCATTGCAGTAAGCCTTGCATTTATATGCACGCATATAAGTCCTTCAAACTAAAACAGACCTGTCAACAATGTCTGTTGTCTTTTTATCTAGATTTACTAAGTGTTTTCCATTGCAAAATGCTGCTTTGCTTTTTGTCTTCTGAAAATAACAGGTGCAAACTTGGTGCATAAAACAGACTCTGACTAAATGCATTGTGGCCTGGGCCCAGAGCAGTTTATCTTAACGTTAATACTGTGTACTCAACTTCACTGACAGAAAAACATCACTGTCTCAAGAACTGCAAATCTATGGAATAATATAATTTCTTAGGCTACACTTCAGGGCACACTTAGCTAACACCGTAACAGTGTATCCTGAAACATAGCCTATTTTTTATTTAACCTTTAATTAACTAGGCAAGTCAGTTAAGAAAAAAATATTATTTACAGTGACGGCCTACCCCGGCCAAACCTTCCTCTAACCCGGACAACGCTGGGCCAATTGTGCGCCACCCTATGGGACTCCCAATCACGGCTTGTTGTGATACAGCGTGGAATTGAACCAGGGTCTGTAATGACCGCTGCACCACTTGGGAGCCCCAACATCGTAACAGTTTCTTGTGACATGATGAGATAAGGTAATAAACCTCAGATCTGCAGGTCGCCTGGAGCTCGCCTGCTGCTGCCGTTACTTGCCAGTGACATTCGGCGGTTGGGAGAGCAGACGGGAGGGCTGTTGCCATTGCAGCTGTGCCGAGACACTGAGCTCAGTTCTCCTATTGAGTCTTGGCTCTGGGGCCTGCTCAGTCTCTTGATGTCCGGCTTAGAGAAGGCCCTGACTCGACTGGCAGCAAAGCTACAGCGTGGCTTCATGCTTATAGTCCCAGGGAAGGAGTCCCCACTGTCTGAGCCATTCCCCTCCACCACAGTGGAACAGTTCCAGGGGGCACTGACCCTCCGTGGTTTTCTTGCAATGACCGAAAGGGTCGGGCATGAGGAGGCATCCATCAAGGGTAGCACGGGTAGGGTGGGGTACTCAGAGCCCCGTGATCCTGTGAAGTCCATGTGGTGGGTGAGAGGATCTACATGGGGAAGAGGATGCACGACAAGATCCTCTGGCTCATCCTTCTTGTCCACAAGGGCAGAGCGTGTCGTCTCACGGTTGATGTTCTTTGAGTTGCTGTTGTGCTCAGGACGTGGCACTGCCTCCTTACTGGCTGTATTGTGACTGTCTGTACATGGCTTGACACCAGGGTCCACCTGAATAGGAACAAAGGCAGAGGAGGCATTGAGGAGGGAATGCGTTGGTCCGTTGCCCTGTTTCTCTATCAGGAGTGTGTACCCACTGGGTCCGCTGGGGATAACAGGCTTGCAGCCCCCAGAGGTTCCCCCCATGTTAACTTGTTTGACGTCAGAGTTTCTTTTGGATTTGCTACGGTAGTAGTCATCCTTCAGGTGTGGGTGGTAGGCCAGGATGCCCTTCTTAAGCTTCCTGTAGCTCAGGTGCGTGATCTCCAACAGGCTGAGGAAGAGGGAGACGGCAGCGATGCCCTGCATGAACATCATGAAGACAGTCTTCTCCGTGGGCCTGGAGACAAAGCAGTCCACCACATTTGGGCACGGCTCCCTCTCGCACTTAAACAAAGTGTCCAGGTGATGGCCGTAGAGGAGGTACTGGCCCATCATGAAGCCCACCTCCACCACAGAGCGGGTGACGATGTGGGCCACATAGGTCTGTAGCAGGGACCCTCTCAGCGGGGCCTTGTTGAGCTTCCCCAGATCCAGCTGTCTCATCTCCCTCTCAATACGTCTCCGCACCTCGATCAGTTCCACGGCCACTGCCTCCAGCTCCCGACGCAATGCTGCCCTGTTAGTGTGGCGCGTCTTCTCCAGAGCTCGCAGCTGGTAGATGGCGTGGCCCATGTAAACCAGAGAGGGTGAGGAGACGAAGATGACCTGCAGCACCCAGTAGCGGATGAGAGAGATGGGGAAGGCTCGGTCGTAGCACACGTTGCGGCACCCTGGCTGTTCCGTGTTACAGATGAAGTCGGTCTGCTCGTCGTTCCACACGTCCTCTGCAGCGACGCCAAGCACCAGCATCCGGAAGATGAACAGGATGGTCAGCCAGATCTTTCCCACCATGGTGGAGTGGATATGCACTTCCTCCAAGATCCCACCCAGGAAGTTCCAATCTCCCATCTTCACGCGGGTTTTGCTAATTAATGGGGGAAATTATATGTTAAAAAGCAGAAAATATGGAAAATGGAATGTCAAGATGAAGTGTATGGGGAGGTCAATAATAATACATGGACAAACATTATGGACAATCAATGTTTATTATAAAGCAGAATTGATGATGACGATGATATAAAAGGGGAAACCTGCCATTCCTACATCCATTTTGGGATTTCTAAATTAAGGATATGTACCCATTGATTCTTGAAGAATATAACTTTTATAAATGCCTCATGAGCTTAGTTCAACTGTCGTACCCTGTCAGAACCCAAAATATAAGCATGTTTTACTCCTAATGTTTTTAAACAAAGTAAATGTAAACAAACACTATACAGCCTCAAAAAATGGTTAAAACTATAATGTTGATATCATGGATTGTCAGTCCTTGCATCCATAGTTCTGTATGAATTTGAGAGTGGTAAAAAATGTCCAGCCCCATCCCTCAGCTTTTTAACAAAACTGGTGGGAAAAACACTTTGTTATTATTTCAACTGCTGATTTGTCTTTTATAATATCACTTGCTAATCAAGGACTAATGATAACCATTAGTCCTAATTGAATGATCATTAGGTAATGCGATATCAAATGAAATAATAATTGACTAGTTACAGAAACTGATCATCCCCCCACAATATGCAAATTATATGAATCAGAATGCAGTGGTCTTTGTGAGTTTAAATCAGAAGGCCTCTGGTGGGAAAAATAAGTTAAAACTCAATCTAAAATCACATAAGTAAACTTACCTTTCATTGGGGAAATAATATGTACATAAACAGACATTTTAGAACAAAATATTTGGACGTTTGATACAATCCTGTGCTCATTGTCAATCTTTTTATCTTCTTAGTAAACCATAGGATACCCAGCCCAGAACTCCACAGCTGATTAAATGAAAACGAAACAAAAAGCAGCCCGTTGGCCTGGGTTGGTGAGAACTTTATAGCCTGCCAAGAGAAATCAATTATACTATTAGTTGTCATTTACCTTGCAGCAGTATGAACGGACTGCCGGTGGTGGGGAGCCCTGCAGGTCATCGGGTAATAGGGGACCGCCAAAATATTCAATCGTTTGTCTATTTGTGGATCAGAGGACCACAAACCCCTGTGACCCTCGGTGGCGCTCTACCCTGTGATGCCTGTAGTGGAATATGATGTGGTCTGTCCGATACACAGACACTGAGCCAGAGCACTGGCTTACCTCCTTTTGGCCCCAGTGGCTCTGAGTGCATCTCTACGGGGAGCCAGCAGTTAAAGTACAAATCTATTAGGTCAAATATATCTGAAGTGGATTGATATGCCTGCCAGTGGTTACTAAGTGGTGTCTACTTTGGGAATAAGTACAAAACAATTAGAAAACTATTCATTCCCATTATTCATCAAGTCACTGTATTCATGCGTCAGAATTGTGTTGCAGAATTACTCAGTTTGGAGAATGACAGTTGGGTCAAACTCAAATCTCAATAAACTACTGTTGGTAACCAATTGCAGAATTTGTGAATTTCTTGATGTTTCATAGTGAGACGGACTGAATAGGAAAGCTCATTTTCTTTTATTTATCCATGGGCCATGATAAGTTATTCATCATTGATAACCACACACCGTCAATCCATAAACTTTGTCCTTTTGGAATGAACCTTTGAAACCTACAACAGATTAAATAATACTCTATATCACTTATTAGTACCATATATTATGCAATACATGTTTTCTTTACACATAACTGTAGATTGTTCCTCAGCACTGTTCCCAAACACAGTTTTAACGCCACAATACTGGCACAATAGCTGCATTTACACAGACCAATTCAGATTCTTATTGGTTTTTTGACCAATCAAATCACGTCTTTTTCCAATAATTTGGCAAAAGCATCAGGATTTGGCTGCTTGTGTTAACGAAGCCATAGCCATGGAGATTTCAAAGCTGCCGGTTACAATCCTTTCCAAAAGACACGCTGGAATGGATTGTCTGTCGTCTAATTATCTTGGCTGTAAATAAACTGTTACAGAATTGTCCATATTAGTCCAAGTATAATTTCTCTTACCTTGTTCTGATATGCAATGTCATATTATTGCTAAATCTGTTCACAAGTAGCTGGCTATTTGGCACTTCCAATGAAAGGGATATTCTGAGTCATTAAGCAGCTATATCGCTGAACTCAATAAACCCTGTCCAGTAATTGCCTATAGTTTTGCCTGTAGTTTTGTTAATACTGACCATTCTGTCATCACTATTGGTCTCTATGCCCTCTGCCATGACCTTGAGCCCAATCAACCTACTATACTACACCTGTACTACTCCACGACAACATTGGGATTTTAACTTTTATAAATGTTGTTTCCTCTCATTGTAAGAACTGATTGTATGCTAAAATGTGAGTGTAAAAACGAAGCACATTTTATAAATGAGGCCTCTGGCTCACTGTCACTGTCATTCCGTGTTCACTTACTGATTCAAAGGATTTCGGGGGCCTAGATTCAGTTGCTCTTCACATATACAAGTCAAAATGAATGCATGCCATATTAAATTATATGAGAGTCTATAGAGTGCTTCCATGGTACACTATACTTTTCCATCAGTGCTTTTTCTCCGTACTGGAGATCAATCGGTCATGTCCGATTTTATACATGGATGACTCCCTGTGAATCTAATTAAGTTGACCCTCCCCCCCAGCTATTGCATGCTTTTTATTCAATTTACAGGAAATCAATAGCTATGGCTTGTTAGAAGGTTAGGGTTTGCATCCCAAATGGCACCACATTCCCTATATAGTGCAGTACTTTTGACTGATGGGCCCTGGTCATAAAAGGAATAGGACGCATTTTGGACGCATCCTTGGTTTTGTTTACTGTGGCCCGTGCCCTAGGAGTACTAGTTGAACCAGCTAATCCAGGCCCTTTTTGAGTTTCAATGAGGTTGGGACACCCTTGTTGAGTTATGAAACATCTAGTGTCTAATTCATAATTCCTTAAGGCTTGCTCTATTTGTTACTAAAGTCAAAATGACTATTTGTAGTTGCTGTCCATGAAGTCTGTCAGGATGTCACTCGCTGTTTTAGCTGTCTCTTACTATTGTCATTCTCATATAGCGTCATTGGAGTTGGCTAAAACAGAAACTGGTCAAACATCATTGTGATTGGTGGAGACTGGAGCTACAGTGCCTTCAGAAAGTATTCATACTCCTTGACTTATTCAACATGTCGTTGTGTTGCAGCCTGAATTCTAAATTGATCTAGACACAACACCCCATAATGACAAAGTGAAAACATTTGGCAAATTTCATGAAAATGAAAAATCTCATTTACATAAGGATTTACATAAGTATTCCCACTTTGTCAATCTGGGACATTGAAATTAGGGAAAGGGGGATACCTAGTCAGTTGTACAACACTGGGAGGAAACCAGGAGGAAAGAGGGAGATACCTAGTCAGTTGTACAACACTGGAAGGAAACCAGGAGGAAAGAGGGAGATACCTAGTCAGTTGTACAACACTGGAAGGAAACCAGAAGGAAAGAGGGAGATACCTAGTCAGTTGTACAACATTGCCTTCAACTGAAATGTGTCTTCTGCATTCAACCCCAACCCCTCTGAATCAGAGGGGCGGAGGGCTGCCTTAATCGACATACGATGTTACGTTTGGTATGGTTACTCAAGGCAAAAACGAAAGATGGGTGGTTGGGTGGGCATATAACACAAACGTCTACTTTTTAGCTATTTTGCAACTACTTAGCATGTTAGCTAACCCTTGAACTACTTAGCATGTTAGCTAACCCTTACTCTAACACCCTAACCCAGCTAATGTTAGCCACAACAAATTGGAATTCATAGCATATCATACAAAATGGATGGACATCCACATTAATACATACAATACGTAACATATCATACTAAATGGAGTATCTCGGATTTAGATAAAGAACAATGCAAAATGCTATGAGACCAGGTTGTTCTACCTGGTTTGTTGTTGGTTTAATTGTGAAGCCAGAGGAAATGGAATTCTCTCCCATACCAGTTGTTCTTGAGTAGTTTCGAGGAATCATAACTGTACTTTGACAATACATTGAATATATTGGACCCTTTTGATACTAGAAATCTTTCAAGTATTTGTGTTTCATGGACTGATATTCTCCATAGTTATGAACATTTTTGTTTATTCTGTTCAAAATGCTACATCAATGCTGTCCCCTGGTACACTATTTTCATTTGCTACAAATGTAACACTTGTGCCGACTCGTATTCAGCTTACTTAATGTACTCTAATTTAACTCACAAGAACTACATTCAAAATGATTCCCTTCAAATCAAGGCTTTATTCAACAATGTTATAATTGTGTGCAGCAAAACTGAGCTCAAAAGAACACATTGTTACATATTTGACAATAAAAAAATTGATTGGGTATTTTTGATTAAAAGTTCATAGTAAGATCTTCTTGTAGAACTCAAACCACAAAATTAGAGAATCAAGTTTTCGTCTGTTTAAAGAAATGGTCATATCTCATGATGCATTTAATGGCACTTCCTAATGGTAGGCTTGCATACAGCTTGTATAGAAGCACATTAGCTCATGTTTGAATGATGAAAATCAGTTGTTTCAACCCAAAGCCATCCATTCACTGTATTCAGTAGTACGATGTAAAAGTACTACATAACCCCCTCCAGTCCTAATCGCAGGCTTTACAGAACACACCAGTATTATAGGATCCCCTGACTAATAACCCAAAACTATTCATTTAATAGGGATATCAAGTAGTACATTAAGAGTTTATAAATCATATGCAGAACATTCAATAAAATTAATATACAAAAAAAAAAACGAGAGTACAGGGGACCAGCTAGATTCAAAACTTTGAGAAGGCCACTACAATGAGTGTGGTTCCCTTACAAATCTCTCAAGGGCCTAAGTATTATAGATAACAGAATCAAGTCTATACAGCCCCCTTAAAAATAAATAAAAGAACTGCAGTTTCAACTGTGGGTATTTTGGACACAGTAATTTCAGAATAACTGCAGTTATACTGTACTCTGACCCAAATATCTTTTCTTGAGGGGTGTTTTATTCCAAACCAAGAGAGGATAGTGCAGTTTCCCACATTTCATCCTCAAATGAAACAAAGCCTCAATTATGGTCTATCCCTGTAAAAAAGGATCTTAACCAGTCAACAAATGAGCCCTTCCATTCATGTTATTCTTGGGAGTAATAGCCTGCATATTTTATAAAGAGCTCAGTGTAACGACACATGCTTTTCTGGCATCTCCTCAATTGCAGCATAATCGGGTAGAATGTCTGAACAAGAACCCTGCAAATTCCAAACAGATTCTCATGGGGTTGACATGATCAGTTTCTGGAACGGGAATATCAATTGAAATATGAAAGACAAGGGAATCAGCCATGTACAAAAATGTTTCAAGAAAAGCAAAACTACAAGTGACTGTCTGTAGTACTCCTGTATAACATCAAATACAATTTAGATAAAGCACAAAATGGCAAATAACTTTCATTTCTAAAAAAAATTAAAAAGAGAACCACATTTTCAAGTATGGTTGGTGAAAAGTGAGGAATCATGCTGCAGCAGGATTTGGGAGGTTAAATAGAAGTCACATTAGCCCAGCTTTCTACAGCACTTAAAAAGGAGAGTCAACCATCCATCTCCCAAGAAAGAGCACAACCACACAAGTACAACTCAGAACATTGAGTGTTAAAAGTAAAAAAAAAATCATAGCACTGAAGTAGTGAAGAAAAACGTGGAGATAGGCGAGCAGCAGTCTAGACGTGAGAGCAGGTAACTTCCTATTTAAGATAGTTCATGAGACATCTGAAAAAAGAGAAAATGTTGATTAAAAACAGGCCCTGCAGAAACATTAGGATAAAAGTTAGTGTGTTGCGATATCGTTGGAACTCACAGCTGGAGGGTCTGGCGCCATATTGTCTCATGATCTGGTCATGTGTGAACTTCACAAACGATTCATATTGTTCTGGGAAGGAACCAAAAACATCAAATTATCTAAGGAATTAAAAGTATTAAACTGAGCCGTCTGACCATAAGATGTCAATCTGGGCACGTATTCCTAAAGCCTTTAAGAGTAGGAGCGCCGATCTGGCATCAGGTCCCCCCTCCCCTTTAAGTAGTCTGATTAATTATGTTCTAAAAAGATGAAACTGATCCTAGATCAGCACTCCTACTCAGATGCTTCATGAATCCTGGCACATATCTGTAAAGAGGAAGTCACTCAGTATTACCTGCCAGTTTAGTGTTGAGGATTTGCTCATACTCTTCACGGATGTTCTCGTCATGGTCCTTGAGAATCCGTTCACACAGAGAGCCAACTTGGTGCAGTGTGAAACAGGGCTGGTCCCTCTTCACAGAAGACACTGGAGAAACCATAACATGACAATGAATGATCTTTGGCCCGACAACTGCACATGCTAAATCCCAAATGGCACCCTATTCCCTTTATTGTGGACTACTTTTGACAGGGGCACTACATCAGGAATAGGGTGCCCTTTGGATGGTTAAAAAGAACCACCTTACTAGGTCAGGATGTTGGAACATCTAGAATAAACACATGCAGAAGCAGGTAATCGTGAGTCCTCGTCTTAAGAAATTAACTCTGGTGGCTCTTATTCCCCACACCAAAAACAAGACAGCAAAGTGTGTGTTATTCATCCCTGCAGTGAGACAGCAGTGTGTGTGTTATTCATCCCTACAGTGAGACAGCACAGTGTGTGTGTTATTCATCCCTACAGTGAGACAGCACAGTGTGTGTGTTATTCATCCCTACAGTGAGACAGCAGTGTGTGTGTCTTATTCATCCCTACAGTGAGACAGCATAGTGTGCGTGTCTTATTCATTTCTACAGTGAGACAGCATAGTGTGCGTGTCTTATTCATTTCTACAGTGAGACAGCATAGTGTGCGTGTCTTATTCATTTCTACAGTGAGACAGCATAGTGTGCATGTCTTATTCATCCCTACAGTGAGACAGCAGTGTGTGTGTCTTATTCATCCCTACAGTGAGACAGCATAGTGTGTGTGTCTTATTCATCCCTACAGTGAGACAGCATAGTGTGCGTGTCTTATTCATCCCTACAGTGAGACAGCAGTGTGTGTGTCTTATTCATCCCTACAGTGAGACAGCATAGTGTGCGTGTCTTATTCATTTCTACAGTGAGACAGCATAGTGTGCGTGTCTTATTCATTTCTACAGTGAGACAGCATAGTGTGCGTGTCTTATTCATTTCTACAGTGAGACAGCATAGTGTGCGTGTCTTATTCATTTCTACAGTGAGACAGCACAGTGCATGTGTTATTCATTCTTACAATCATTTATTTGCCATCAGATGCTGACAGCATCTCCTTCAGCTTGGTGGGAGTGGATGAAAACACACCTGGTTGGGCGCTTGGTGCCATGAAGCCAGGACTTTGACCTGGGCCATCACTTAGACTCTGGGACTGGCTCTGGTTGAAGGCCCCCTCAAGCTGCCGCCTCCTCTGATAGCGGCTGTATTCTTGCCTAAGATTCTGGACAATCTGCTCTGTGGAGAGGAGAAACAGCAAAAGTCATCTTAACATGATTGGCGTATCCTGGAATGAGTGTTTCGTCACGCAGCAGCCCAGGCCTCCCACATGTCTCTTGGTTGTGTGATAAAACATGGACACACATGCATGCACCTAATCAACCCATCATATTTTAAATCTGGTAGGTGGATGGATGTATAAATGACTTCCTAGCAGTGGTGTAAAGTACTTAAGTAAAAATACTCAAGTTGTCTTTTGTGGTATCTGTCCTTTACTATTTATTTTTCAGAACTTTTACTTCACTAAATTCCTAAATAAAATAATGTACTTACCTGACATCCAAAAGTACTTGTTACATTTTAAATGCAGGACAGGAAAATGGTTCAATTCATGCACTTATCATGACCAGGACATCCCTACCGCCTCGGATCTCGCGGACTCACTAAACACACAATGTTTGTAAATTAAGTCCGAGTGTTGGAGTGTGCCCATGGCTATCCATAAATAAAAAAACAAGAAAATGGTGCCGTCTGGTTTGCTTCATTTAAGGAATTTTAAATGATTTCTGCTTACAAGCTAAACTAAAGCAGGAAGCACCAGTGACTCGCTCAATATGGAAGTGGCCAGATGAGGTGGATGCTACGCTGAAGGACCGTTTTGCTAGCACAGATTGGAATATGTTCCGGGATTCATCCACTGGCATTGAGGAGTATACCACCGCAGTCACCGGCTTCATCAATAAGTGCATTGACAACGTCGTCGTCCCTACAGTGACCGTATGTACAGTACCAGTCAAAAGTTACTCACCTACTCATTTCTGGGTTTTTCTTTATTTGTACTATTTTCTACATTGTAGAATAATAGTGAAGACAAAAAAACTGGACCGCTCACACTACCCTCTGTAGTGCCTTGCAGTCGGAGGCCGAGCAGTTGCCATACCAGGCAGTGATGCAACCAGTCAGGATGCTCTCAATGGTGCAGCTGTAGAACCTTTTTAGGATCTGAGGACCCATGCAAAATCTTTTTAGTTTCCTGATGGGGAATAGACTTTGTTGTGCCCTCTTCACGACTGTCTTGGTGTGTTTGGACCATTCTAGTTTGTTGGTGATGTGGACACCAAGGAACTTGAAGCTCTCAACCTGCTCCACTACAGCCTCGTCGATGAGAATGAGAGTGTGCTCGGTCCTCCTTTTCCTGTAGTCCACAGTTATCTCCTTTGTCTTGATCACATTGAGAGAGAGGTGGTTGTCCTGGCACCACACAGCCAAGTCTCGGACCTCCTCCCTATAGAATGTCTCGTTGTTGTTGGTGATCATCTGTCATCTGCAAATTGAATGATGGTGCTGGATCTATGCCTGGCCGAGCAGTCATGAGTGAACAGTAAGTACAGAAGGGGACTGAGCACCCACCCCTGAGGGGCCTCTTGAGGATCAGCATGGCGGATGTGTTATTACCTACCCTTACTACCTGGGGAAGGCCCGTCAGGAAGTCCAGGATCCAGTTGCAGAGGGAGGTGTTTAGTCCCAGGGTCCTTAGTTTATCGATGAGCTTTGAGGGTACTATGGTGTTGAACGCTGCGCTATAGTCAATGAACAGCACTCACATAGGTGTTCTATTTGTCCAGGTGGGAAAGGGCAGTGAGGAGTGCTATAGAGATAGCATCATCTGTGGATCTGTTGGGGCGGTATGCAAATTGGAGTGGGTCTAGGGTTTCTGGGATGATGGTGTTGAGGTGAGCCATGACCAGCCTTTCAAAGCAGTTCATGGCCACAGACGTGAGTGCTATGGGGCGGTAGTCATTTAGGCAGGTTACCTTTGCTTTCTTGGGCACAGGGACTATGGTGGTCTGTTTTAAACATGTAGGTATTTGGCCTAGGACCCCAGATCCTCAAAAAGTTATACAGCCCACCAACAAGAGCATCCTGACAGGATGCATCACCGCCTAGTATGGCAACTGCTCAGCATCTGACCGTAAGGTGCCACAGAAGGTAGTGCGTACTGCCCAGTACATCACTGGGGCCAAGCTTCCTGACATCCAGGACCTACAGTCGAAGTCGGAAGTTTACATACACTTAGGTTGGAGTCATTAAAACTCATTTTTCAATTACTCCACTAATTTCTTGTTAACAAGAAAGTTTTGGAGAGTCGGTTAGTACATCTACTTTGTGCATGACACAAGTAATTTTTCCAACAAATGTTTACAGACAGATTATTTCACTTATAATTCACTGTATCACAATTCCAGTGGGTCAGAAGTTTACGTACACCAAGTTGACTGTGCCTTTAAACAGCTTGGAAAATTCCAGAAAATTATGTCATGGCTTTAGAACACAGGTGTCAAACTCATTCCATGGAGGGCCGAGTGTCTGCGGGTTTTCGCTCCACCCTTGTACTTGATTGATGAATTAACATCACTAATTAGTTAGGAACTCCCCACACCTGGTTGTCTAGGGCTTTATTGAAAGGAAAGACCAAAAACCTGCAGACACAAGGCCCTCCGTGGAATGAGTTTGACACCCCTGCTTTAGAAGCTTCTGATGGGCTAATTGACATAATTTGAGTCAATTGGAGGTGTACCTGTGGATGTATTTCAAGGTCTACCTTCAAACTCAGTGCCTCTTGGCTTGACATCATGGGAAAATCAAAAGATATCAGCCAAGACCTCCAAAAAAATTGTAGACCTCCAGAAGTCTGGTTTATCCTGGGGAGCAATTTCCAAACGCCTGAAGGTACCACGTTTATCTGTACAAACAATACTATGCAAGTAAACCCCATGGGACCACGCAGCCGCCATACCACTCAGGAAGGAGACACGTTCCGTCTCCTAGAGAGGAACATACTTTGGTGCGAAAAGTGCAAATCAATCCCACAACAACAGGAAAGGACCTTGTGAAGATGCTGGAGGAAACAGGTACAAAAGTACCTAAATCCACAGTAAAACGAGTCCTATATCGACATAACCTGAAAGGCCGCTCAGCAAGGAAGGAGCCACTGCTCAAACTGCCATAAAAAAGCCAGACTACGGTTTGCAACTGCACATAGGGACAAAGATTGTACTTTTTGGAAAAATGTCCTCTGGTCTGATGAAACAAAAACAGAACTGTTTGGCCATAATGACCATCATTTGGTTTGGAGGAAAAAGGGGGAAGCTTGCAAGCCGAAGAACACCATCCCAACCGTGAAGCACGGGGTGGCAGCATCATGTTGAGGGGGTGCTTTGCTGTAGGAGGGACTGGTGCACTTCACAAAATATATGGCATCATGAGGAAGAAAGATGTGGATATATTGAAGCAACATCAAGACATCAGTCAGGAAGTTAAAGCTTGGTCGCAAATGGGTCTCCAAATGGACAATGACCCCAAGCATACTTCCAAAGTTGTAGCAAAATGGCTTAAGGACAACAAAGTCAAGGTATTGGAATGGCCATCACAAAGCCCTGACCTCAATCCCATAGAAAATTTGTGGGCAGAACTGAAAAAGTGTGTGCGAGCAAGGAGGCCTACAAACCTGACTCAGTTACACCAGCTCTGTCAGGAGGAATGGGCCAAAATTCACCCAACTTATTGTAGGAAGCTTGTGGAAGGCTCCCCAAAACGTTTGACCCAAGTTAAACAATTTAAAGGCAACACTACCAAATACTAATTGAGTGTATGTAAACTTCTGACCCACTGGGAATGTGATGAAAGAAATAAAACCTGAAATAAATCTCTCCTATAATTCTAACAATTCACAGTCTTAAAATAAAGTGGAGATCCTAACTGACCTAAGACAGGGAATTTTTACTAGGATTAAATGTCAGGAATTGTGAAAAACATTTGGCTAAGGTGTATGTAAACTTCCCAACTTCAACTGTATCTACTAGGCAGTGTCAGTTAACAATTAATCAAAAGGCCACCCGGACAATTTGCATTGACACCCCCTTTGTTTTTACACTGCTGCTACTCCGTTTATTATCCATGCATAGTTACTTTACCCCCTATCTACATGTACAAATGACCTTGACTAACCTGTACCCCCACACATTGACTCTTACCCTAACCTCATTGTTAGTGTTACTTTTTTAAAACTTCAGTTTAGTAAATATTTTCTTAATTCTATTTCTCTAACTGCATTGTTGGTTAAGGGCTTGTAGTAAGGTACACATGTTGTATTAGGCGCATGTGACATTTGTTAAGGGCTTGTAGTAAGGTACACCTGTTGTATTAGGCGCATGTGACATTTGATTCGATTTTTGATATGTAAAAACATTTTAGACATATACTCAAGTAGAATTTTAATAGGTGACTTTCACTTGAGTCATTTTCTATTTAAGATATATTTACTTTTACTAAAGTATGACAATTGGGTACTTTTTCCACCCACCACTGTTTCCTACCTAGGTGTTGTCATCAACTAGAAACGAATTTACATAACTAGCTAGCGTAAGCATGTTACAATCAGAGCTGGTTTCATTCTGGCAAACTTGTGAGTTGAGACTAGTGGGTAACGTTTGCTAACTACATTATATTTATATGCCTTTTACATCATAATGATCTTGTCTTGCTTCAATGTAGGCCTACTAGCTACAGCCTTTAAATCCGGCTTAATTATTAATAGATAGATAGCCTATTTTACTATTGACGCTGGCTACAATGGCCATCCAGCTCAATTCGGGCAACTGACTAACCTGGGGTGAGCCTGTGTTCTCCTCCACAAGTTGATTGGGGTGACATCGAACGGTCACCTGTAGCAGACAGCTGGTTGCATCGCTTTGGAGACGGGGTGACCGGAGTCCCTGGCAGATTGCTGCACCTTCGCCGTTTTGGAGATTGAGGGCTGTGAAGGGCCTCAAACTCCATTGAACGCTTCAAAGTAGCTGCGCACGCCATGGTAGCTAATTTAGTTCAGAAAACAACGTCTTTTGGGGTCGGTCAAAATGTAGGATAGCTGCTAATAGTAACGAGTAAATTAAAATTGTCTGTCCGTCTTGCGCTTGCTTGTGTTCTAATTTATTGTCGGTGTCTGTTAAATCACTTGCTTGCTGAACAACAACGTTCAAATGGCGTCTTCTTCCATCTAACGTTAGTTTTAAGGCAGATGTCACACCTTTAATTGCCTTTACCGCCACTTACTGGACGGAGTTCAGAGGGAAGGTGAATTTTGCTTCCTTTTTAGTTAACACAGCTAGCTAGCTGACCGATTTAAGTAATATCTTTACTTTATAAAATTAAACTTATTTTCTTTTTACAACCAAAATGCTTAGTTCAACGTTAGCTAGTTTATAATAGGCGATATAACTTGCTAATTTAGCTGCCCGCTCCTAGTGTTCTACCAAAGCGACGTAGCTAGCTAGCAATGCTAATTAGTAATTTAATAACGGCTATATGAGCTATGCTAGCATTAGCTAATGTTACCCAAATATTATGGATACACTGACAAAATACATGTCTCGCCACCCTAACAATGGGAGTCGTTGTCAACAAAGCAGTCTAGTAATATGCATGTCAATCTCTCATGGCTCAGTAGAGAAGAGAGTGACTTAATCCCTACTTGTTTTTGTAAGAAGTGTTGACAACCTGAATGCACCGAACTGTCTGTCTAAACTACTAGCACACAGCTCGGACACCCATGCATACCCCACCAGAGGTCTCTTCACAAAGTCCAGAACAGACTATGGGAGGCGCACAGTACTACATAGAGCCATGACTACATGGAACTCTATTCTACATCAGGTAACTGATGCAAGCAGTAGAATCATATATTTTTTTATAAAAATACACCTTATGGAAGAGCGGATACTGTGATGCACAAAAACGCTAGTACACGCACTCTACATACACGTACATTGTAATATTGTTGTATGGTGGTATTATACATGTTGTATTGTAGATGTGTAGTGGTGTACTAATGTTATATGATGTACTGTTTTATATTTTGTTTTATGTGTAATGTGTAAACTGGATTGTTTTATACCTTAATGTGTTTGAACCCCAGGAAAATTTGCTGTTGCAGGCAGCAGCTAATGGGGATCCCTATTAAATACAAATACAAAAACTTATCAAATAAGCCATATATTTTTTTGTTAACCAAATTCGACACTCATTGACCTCCATACAAAAACTGCTTGCTTGGTAAGCGAAACAAGGGAAAAACGCCACCTGCTGGAGAGAGACAGATTTTCCGCCGAGTTGGGCCTCTTCATCCTCTACGTTACCTCATTTGTCTGGGGCGTCACTTTTTCATCACTAGTTACCACAGCCACAAAGGGATAGTTCATCGCTAAACCCCGCGTATTTTTTTAAATGTATCTTCTTAAAATCAGATTTGAACCTTAACCGAAACCTTAAACAAACTACTAACCTTATGCCTAACCTTAAATTATGACCAAAAAATGCTCATGAATTTTTACCATAGCCAATATTGCCATTATGGCTGTAGTAACTAATGACAAATAACCATCGATCTGGAAATCATTGGTCTGGGTCGCATAGCTAAAGTCAATAGACTGCACTAACGTTAGTTCATCATGAAATGATTGACTTGCTATTATTAACTTTAGCCGCTCATTGATTCACTTTCCAGGTACAAAGTAGGCTAGTGTTTGCCGAAGTTGACTGATGTTCAACACAGAAAAACACAAACACCTTAACATCAGTACAGAACAAAGCAATGGCATGTGTCATAACTGAGGGTCACTCTCTACTTGGTTCAGAGCCATAGGCTAGTACCTTTAACATACATCTCTGAACTTGTTAGTTAGTGATGCTTTTGTATCCAAGCATGTTTTTATTTAAATTGTAAATATCTTACCATGTGACAAAGTAAAGTCAGCATGGTATGAGGACCGTGTCAGCAGAGCAGGGGCAAGGTACCAGTCTGTGACCAACATGGACATGCAGCATCAAGGAGCAGTCCTGATTCTGCTCGCAAATAGAAGATTATAATCAGTTGATTCACAACTGAGCGCATTGGAAGTAAACTGGATAGCTTTATTGACAAGATGTCTCAAAGTATATCTCATTTCAATAATCATGTCAATTGTTCGCAAGAAGAAGAGAGAGAGATCTCTCTGTAGTATGCAGAAGCCTCAGGTAAAAGACACCAGCAGAGACCAACAACAGTATACATTTTCTCCCATATAACCAGAACTGTGATGGTAGTGTTGTATCTGACCTAAACGCATGGAAACAATCTTCTTATTTCTTAGTAAGTTCAGGTAGTCCCTCTCCGTTTCTGCCCCTTTGCTTCTGTGTGGTTCCTAGTGAATATGACCCAGTCAGATTAAGGTTTTGTCCTCTTTGATTGTCAGGAGTAGGAGCTTGTGGGAAGTTAAACCAATGTTTGTAATTTTCACAGCAACCTGTGATGCACGTATAACCAATCTGGCTATTTGAAAAGCTCAAACTGAATTTTTTTTGTAATTCACCACGAGAGATTACAATCAGTTGACTCACAACTGAGTGCATTGGAAGAAAACTGGATAGCTTTGTTGGCAAGATGTCTCAAAGTATATCTCACTTGAATAATCTGGTCAATTGCCAATATACCTACATTGATGAATTGTAGAACGAGTGGGTGTGACATACAGGACAACCTTTCATATATCAATGTTGTATAAACACCACATCATTTGCTTAGAAGTTGTTGAAAACGGAGCAAAATTGGACATACTGTAGAACAAAGATTAGGAGAACTGTTATCTGGACACCCATCCTCCCCTCCCCTTCATGGTTATAGTAAAACGTGTGTCCACACAGCAGGCTCAGCTATACTTGTGTTTTTGGGGAGTCCGGACAGTAGAATGAAGCAACAGTCAGAGCAGTAGAAGGAAGCAGCAATCAGAGCAGTAGAAGGAAGCAGCAGTCAGAGCAGTAGAAGGAAGCAGCAATCAGAGCAGTAGAAGGAAGCAGCAGTCAGAGCAGTAGAAGGAAGCAGCAGTCAGAGCAGTAGAAGGAAGCAGCAGTCAGAGCAGTAGAAGGAAGCAGCAGCCTTTATGAAGCAGCAGTCAGAGCAGTAGAAGGAAGCAGCAGTCAGAGCAGTAGAAGGAAGCAGCAATCAGAGCAGTAGAATGAAGCAGCAGTCAGAGCAGTAGAAGGAAGCAGCAGTCAGAGCAGTAGAAGGAAGCAGCAGCCAGAGCAGTAGAAGGAAGCAGCAGTCAGAGCAGTAGAAGGAAGCAGCAGTCAGAGCAGTAGAAGGAAGCAGCAGCCTTTATGAAGCAGCAGTCAGAGCAGTAGAAGGAAGCAGCAGTCAGAGCAGTAGAAGGAAGCAGCAGTCAGAGCAGTAGAAGGAAGCAGCAGTCAGAGCAGTAGAAGGAAGCAGCAGTCAGGGCAGTAGAATGAACCAGCAGTCAGAGCAGTAGAAGGAAGCAGCAGTCAGAGCAGTAGAAGGAAGCAGCAGTCAGAGCAGTAGAAGGAAGCAGCAGTCAGGGCAGTAGAATGAAGCAGCAGTCAGAGCAGTAGAAGGAAGCAGCAGTCAGAGCAGTAGAAGGAAGCAGCAGCCTTTATGAAGCAGCAGTCAGAGCAGTAGAAGGAAGCAGCAGTCAGAGCAGTAGAAGGAAGCCGCAGTCAGGGCAGTAGAATTAAGCAGCAGTCAGAGCAGTAGAAGGAAGCAGCAGCCAGAGCAGTAGAATGAAGCAGCATTCTTTAAGAAGCAGCAGTCTTTATGAAGCAGCAGTCAGAGCAGTAGAAGGAAGCAGCAGCCTTGTTGTATTAAGTCTGCAGTCCATCTTGGTTGCCCTGCCTCATTGTTACTATCCTGGTCCCATATCAGTTTGTGCTCTTGCCTACTCCATTGTTTGGCATTAGTTGACAAGGGAGCAGAAACAGACCGACACCCAGGCTATATTGTTACTGCTTGTTGTTCTATGAAGTAATGGAGTAATGCACATACCAAGCTTTGGAGCTTAATAGAGCATCTGATCTCAAAGTTGGAACTATTTTGCTGTCCATTGGTTTTCTACCACAGCAATACTACTTAGTTTCAACTGTTTTTGTTGCTGTCTGTATCAGAGTGTATTATGTAATATTTTCACCAATTTAATTGTTATTGATTGAGGACTGTCATTAATTTCTGTAGAAACTCCCCCTGCTTCTTGGGCATTTTATACACAGCAATCGTGATCATGAAAAGTATGAGCAATGATCTGGGAAAACTATGTACAGCACAGACAGGATGAAAATAGATTTTCTTTTGTATTGGAAAAAATGCAGGACTAAATGCAAGTCGTATCGAGTATCTTTAAATCCAAAAGCTGAGAATGTTTTAAAAAAGCATTATGACTTAACACCCGCACTTGATATGGTTACCTTACACGTTCCATTGCGAAATGTAGTATTTTATGTCCCAAAACTTACAAGTTAAAATTGGAATCAAATGGAACATGTAAGCTATTGAGTGAAATATTTGATTGATATATATTTTTTTCTGATGTTTTGGTTACTTTGCTGTTGTTCCAACTGTTCAGCTCAGTTCAAAGTTTATGCTTCATACCAAATTCAAATCCTATTCTTTCTCATTTTATCCATCCAATTTATATTGAGTTAGATTTTTGAATAAGCTTGTGTGACCTTTATCAAGATGAAAATAAATTGTGTATGGTATTAGCATTCAAGGTATTTTGTGTATAGTGATATTACAGAATCAAATATATTGCTAGGTACAGATATCCTCTGCTTTAAGTTGATGTCTCAGTAAGACTGGTGATTGCACATCGTATTAAATTCTAAAACATCCCCACATACAGAAATGCAAGCAAACAATGTCTGATAGAATGCCACCCAAACTAGATAGCTACCATTCATTTTTACACATTTATTACTCAAGATACAGTTGCATATACAGTGGAGTATAACTGATATCTAGAAGGAAGGAAGACTACACTTCTTGAGTTGCTGTCGAAGGAAACAAAGATTATAGAATAATACAAGCCACCATAGGAACCGTTGAGTATGAAGCACTAACACAGAAGGATCAAGGTCATATTTTTTATGTCAGAAAACAATACAAAATACAACAGGCTATGTCAAAACCATAGCAACTAAAGCAAACTTAGAAACCTTCAGTTGACTGGATGACACTACTGAAATGATTCTAGAATTCCTGGAAGGCATGAAAATTAGGGCTATCAGAAAGTATTAAATCCAAACAGGACTGTAACATGAGCCTGTATCGCTGAACAAATCTTCACACAAAAAGACAGCACTAGAAAATGAACTGTGCCACCAGTGGCTAGTGGCTCTTATACAGGCCAGGTAACTTATACTACAAATCATCCCAACTGTGTGGAACGGTGTCCAATGTACCCAACTAGATAGTCAAGGTAATGATTTTAGTGACAAGGGCCAGGATTCAATCTGATCAGCCCTTTTCGGCTATGCAACTTTAAAAAGCAACGTTCTCTCGTTTGCCGAGACTGCATTCATGGTAAACACTGCATATGATGGCTCAATCGGAAATTACCTTTAAAATGTAATGTGTGTTATTACACAAACCTACCACTGATGGGATGCAATTCTGGCCTTGATCTTAGCTTGTACAGTACTTATAGCCCTGGGTCTTATGAAAGACAACCCTTTTACATAAAGATATAAGGACTAGAAACAGAGGGTGTAAACAGCGGGACATTTCTGGGATTGATGGATTTAAAAACAGAAGGTTACCATGTTTGTCTTTCCTCAAAGAAAAAAAAAGAAAAAAAACCTAAGGAATATCATTTTCGCAAACAAACAAACCAACAACTGTTCCATGAACATTCAATTATCCAGCAAGACACAACTACTGTCAAAAAGATCCAACAAACATGTTTAGTGTCCCCCTGACTTGCGTCCAGTCCAGGACCTGGAGCGAGAGCGGGACCGTGAGAGGGAACGGGAACGTGAGCGGGACAGGGAACGCATACGGGACGACGCCTCGTCCCGAGGCTCATAGCCACCGGGGGCTTGGTGGAAGTCGCCATCTTGTGGGCTCAGGGACTTCGAGTGGGAACGAGACTTTCCTCTGGACTCCCTCTGGGACCTGGGCCTGGCTCTGGAGTGAGAAGGGGAGCGGGACTGGCTGTGAGGGGAGTGCCCAGGAGGGGGTCGTCTGTGGTCACGTGGGGGTGGTCTGTGCCTGCGTAAAGAACAAACCATTGGATTATTAGAATCACGCTTCCACTGATGAAGACAGCAAAAGTGACAGAAGATCACAGCCAACTAATGATTGATAGATGAATTGAAAGTGCCCAGAACATGGCTTTGTGTACCTCCCACATGGGTCCATATTCCCTATATAATGCACTACTTTTGAATAAAGCCCAATAAATCCTGGTCAAAAGTAATGTACTATATAGGGAATAGAGGTGGCATTTGGGATGCAATCATTGTCAGTGGTTCAGCTGTGAAGGACCCACCTGTCGTTTTCCGGGCTCCTGCTTCTTCCTCTACCACCGTACATCCTTCCACGGGAGCTGGGTAACAAAACTATATTGTCAAGCAGAATGTACTCAGCAGAACTGACATTTTGTAGAAGCTTTGCAGCTTGAACCCCCCCCCCCACCCCCCCAATGGAGTTATTGGAAGCATACTAGTTGGAAATCACTAGAAAGGACCTTACTCTCGGGGACTCTCAGAGCGTCTGGGCCGGCGCTCGTAGGATGGGCTGCGCGACCTGCGTCTTTGGTAGCTACGGCTGCGAGAGCGCCTACGACGGCTGTCCCGATCATAATCACGATCATCGTGCCGCGAAGAGCTGCGCGAAGATCCCCCCTCTTTCCCTTGCATCTGATTGGGTGCTGTGATGTAAAAAAATAAATAAAGGGTACTTGGGTAAAGAGAAAAACCCAACTAGCAGACATACAGTACCTAGTGCTTTAGCTCTACTTGAAAGTATTACAGTTGCACCAGGTCAGGTTGAAAATACATGTCTTTGAACTTACAGCTGAAAGTAACATCAGTAAATTGCTCGATATGGTACATAGTTACTTCAGCAAACAATAAATTGGGGTAACTGTCTTACTCTTTCGATCTCCCTGCGCGAACTGGATTTCAATCTGTCGGCCACACACCCACTTCCTGTCCAGGTTGTGCAGAGCATCTTCAGCGTCGCGCACATCTTCAAACTTGCTGAGCTGTTAAGGTTCTTACCTTGTGGTCTTATGTGGTTCAATTATTTTCAGCACAACTGTTGTAATACAATGCATCTTCTGCCACTTAATCAAAAAGGGAAGCCATATTGGCTGACAGTATAAAGCCAAACGTAGGTTCTGGAACACAATTGTTAAGTGCATGTTGGGTTCTTCTGAAGATTAAAGATGAGGCAAACATGTTTCAATAATGTGTCGCTAATTTTATGGCTTTTACCAAGTAACCAATACTGCTTCAGTTTCAAATGATATTGTCGAAGGCAAAATATATTGATAAGAGTACAATTATAATTTCTTAGTTCAATTAAGAATCAAATTTAGCATATTGGCTATGTATTGATTGCTTTTCCTGTAATATTTGTCTATTCATTTTTTTTGGAGAGGATACAAAATAATTCAGGTTTGTTACCTTAAACACGCTCGACTTTGACTTACATCTTGATCTTTAAGCTCTTTAACCGCCTCCCAGAAGAACTTGGTTTCCTGCTCGTCTTTGCCCTTTAAAACCTCTTCCCTTTGCCTCTTTCTTTTGATGACATATCCAAGCCTCGACTCCGTCCCCTTTTTCCTTTGTCTCTTCAAGCTTTAAATTCTCTTTCTTTTTCAACCTTTCTCCCTCTCTCTGTTTCTTGCATCCTGGCGGTCTTTTGCTGCTTCTCTTTAGATCTACTCTACACCGGACATTCTTACTCTTTCTCCAGGCTCCACAACAACTGGATACCTTTACATTTTCTGGGGCAACAGAGAAATGTAAGTTAGATATTAAAAAGTTCTTCAGCGTGTACATACAGAAAAACAGTCACAGCAAATCAATTATACAACCAAAACTCAATGCTTGAAGACACCGGCTGAGAAAGCATGTTAAGTTTACACCACATTCAAAATTAAAACAAAAAAGAGAAACACAGATTTCATAACTCTCACTGTAGAAGGGAAAGGATATTGAATATATGCAAATCCTCTCGGTCGGCGTGAATAGAAGTCAAGTGGAATGTAGACATCTACTACAGGCCCATAGCGACCAAACTCACGCCGCAAATCCTCAGGCCTGAATACCGTAAATAGATAGAAATTTCACTTCAATGACCTGGAGGAAAAGTCTTAAGTTCCAGAATAAAGTGGCACCACCTTGGGAACCACGGACAGACCGCTGAGACCGGTGGCTTCTGTTGGGCAATATGAAGATACCACTTCTTTGCATTAAAAACACAATTAAAACTTTTTTGAAGTTCATGCACACTCTGAAATGTATCTTAGTTCCAAGAATGGTTCAAATCTCCTGTGTTAGTAGCCCAAATGCCGGCAGATTGCGATTTAGTCGTTTCAGCTTACCAGCCAATGGGAATATTATGCCGCTTACCGGCCAATTACCCTGTGAATTTTAGGATAAAATAATGAATTTGGCCTTTACTACTATAGCCCATACATACGCACTGAATAACACATTCATAAATGGCAAAAAAAAGAAAAAAAAAAGCTATATCTAGGAGGAGATGAGAGCTCGTTTTTTTTCTCTTTCATAATTGTGATGTCTTCACTATTATTCTACAATGTATAAAATAGTAAAAAATAAAGAAAAACCCTGGAATGAGTTGGTGTGTCCAAACTTCTGACTGGTACTGTGTGTATGTATATGTATTCCCCTTCCCGTGTCTAACCCTTTTTTTGGGTAGGCACAAAACTACATCCATACTTCCATGTATTTTTTTTAAAAACCAGTACTGGTTACCTTCAGACGAGTCCCGTGACATTTGTGGGGGTCGTAGAGCAAAACGTAGACATGTTCGTGAGAATCTCCCTTTTCAACAGTGGGGTCACAGTTAGTAGCCCAAATGCTACCAACAGCAGTTGACACACAGACTGCACAGACTTCCGACCTGTGACAATTGTGGGGAGCCGCAGTGCCAAACCGTTCAGACGTCTTCGTGAGAAGACCGACTTTCGGGATGTCTCATGGTCTGACAAACGTCACTGTAGCTTGGCTATCTACCACCGCAGATGCGGAAGGCCGCCTATTGATATGCAGCTCATGCAACAAAAAAACATCTCTAACTTAAACTGACAGATAGATGGATTTCTTTTTATTATGGTACTTAAATTGACGCACCAGTGCGGCAATAGACTTGCAGCAGTCTCTCCCCCTCGTTCTGATAGTTTCAATGACATGTATTGGATTTGTTAGCATGAACTCATTTACAGAACAATTTTCAGTTTTAATAAGATGAAACATTTATGAAGTGAAATTATCAAGTTTAAATGAGATTTAGAGTAGAATACATTGATTTTAACCCCACATTAATTCATGTAATGATTGTTTTGTTTACAGGTTTATTAAGTGATATGTTCATAAACTTCTGCAATCTGAAAAGTGTAATTAATAGTAAATAAATGAATATACATGTTTTTTTTTTTTTTTACTTCTTTGGGATAGGGGACAGTATTTTCACGTCCGGATGAAAAGCGTGCCTAAAGTAAACTGCCTGTTTCTCAGGCCCAGAAGCTAGGATATGCATATAATTGGTAGATTTAGATTGTTTTCTATCTAAAGTTTCTAAAACGGTTAAAATTATGTCTGTGAGTATAACAGAACTGATATGGCAGGCAAAACATCGAGGACAAAAATTCAGCTTACCACTGTTTTCAACGACTTGAACTTTAATTATAAGCCCAAGTCCCCCCAAATTGCAGTTCCTAGGTCTTCCACTAGATGTCAAGTCTTTAGAAAGAGTTTCAGGCTGGTTTTTAGAAAAATAACCCGGAAATTGTAGTTTTTCTAGATGGCTCCCATTTTGGCTTTAGTGATTCCAAGCGCGTGGAGGAAAGCGCGTTGTTTGTCTCCGGTAAAAACAATAACGATTCTCCGCCTTAAATTGTATCATTTATTTGCGTATTAGGATACCTACGGATTGATTATAAACGTTGTTTGACTTGTTTGGAAAAGTTTATTAGTAACGTTTGGGATTCATTTTGTATGCATTTTGACGGAGGGAAACAGTGGTTTATTGACTGAGACGCGCCAGCTAAACTGAGTTTTTATGGATGTAAAAAATGACATTATCGAACAAAAGGACCATTTGTGATGTTTATGGGACATTTTGGAGTGCCAACAGAAGAAGATCTTCAAAGGCAAGGCATGACATATCGTTATTTCTGAGTTTTGTGTCGTGCCTGGCGGGTTGAAATATGATTGTCATGTGTTTGTTTGATGGGGTGCTGTCCTCAGATAATCGCACGGTATGCTTTCGCCGTAAAGCGTTTTTGAAATCTGACACCATGGCTGGATTAACAAGAAGTTGAGCTTTATTTTGACATAATGCATGTGTATTTTCAAGAATGTTAAATATTCACAATTCTGTAGTTTGAATTTGGCGCCCTGCACTTTCACTGGATGTTGGTCAGGTGGGACGGTAGCGTCCCATCTAGCCTAGAGAGGTTAATGAATCTGAATGCTGCCACTAATAACCCCATTTCTCTCTCACTATGCCTGAGGAAACCCTGGCCTGATGATTCCTGGCTCTGCATGTCACCAATCCACCTAGCTGGCTTGCCCTGATCTCTGACTACCATGCCTCTTACCACCACATCCCTTGACTGCCTAAAACATTAAAGACCACCTGTCCTTACAGTCTTGAAGTGTTAGCACCCTGTATTCATTATGGATTTTAGGCTGGATATCTGCAAAACTCTGACAATTCCTGATATAAAAAGGGCTCTACAAAATAAATGTGATTGATTATAGTGTGCCGCCTTCCATTTCCTTATACATAAATCAGATAAGATTGACACACCATATTTGTTAATCAAATAAATTATTTCAATTTGTAAACAGACAATAAGGTGGACTGTGCATTATTTGAGGAGACAGTATACTGGTCTTGGGGAGGAAATTGTGATAGTGTGATTATGACAGATGACTGGGTGATATGGTACATGATATTATATTAAAGGATTTCTGGAAACAAATTATTTTGAAACTGTTTTTCCACAACTGGTATGATAGACTGCTGCAACATGATTGGTAGAACGCGATACGCAACATCCGGGACTAGCATTAGCCACAGTAGCATGGTAGTGGAAAATGGCGTTTCATTAAAGTATGTTATATATTTAAAGCCTTGTTGCCATTAAATCGATTATCGACGACTTTTCTGCCAGAATTGAGAATGTTTAAAGTACAAACCGGTCCACAGGGGATATGAGTGTATAGTTGGCTGCATAACGTTGCATTCCCCTTTGGACGGTAAGGTTAAACCTCGGTATCGCCATCTGCCTGCCTTTGGGCTACTGTGTTACTATGTGTAGGCCTGTGTATGTAGTGTTGTTCTTGCAAATAAAATACCTGGCTGTTAACTAGATAGGGGGCACATGTCATTCTAACAGTCATATGTTTAAGCCATTTATGTTAGAATTCCATAAAGCAAAAGCGGAGTTTTTTTTCACCGAAGTGTGGACCGGAAGCTACAGCAAGCTAACGACGTTAGCTCATTAGGCAGGGCAACTAATTAATTCGAAGTATTGCCAGATTGAAACATACGTTTGTAGCTATATCAATCTGATCTAATGATAGTAGCTTTCTTTTGATTTTTATGGACTAAGATTTGAGTCGAGACACCTCTGGTCTAACTACCCCGGTAAGGTCAAGTCAGGCCGAAGCGCGTGGCTAGCCGACTAGCATTGGGCTAATGTTAGTTAGCTCGGGGCGTCGAATTATTTAGTTGACTCGACTAGGGGGATTTGTTCAAATGTGTACTCACCTGGATTCATCGGAAATGTTCCTGATGAAAAGCGATGTATTTGGAGGTCTCAAATATCTGGCCATGTTCAAAATATTCAGCAAGAACGCAGCTTTACAGCAAATATTTCTGCTATGTTTTGGCCTAACGCGCAGCCAGAGATTATGGCGCAGCTACGTGGAAGAAGGAATGCGCAGGCGCGTGATCTACTTCGCGGAATTGTAAGCAAGTGAAAGCGCAAACAAAATCAGCAACATCTGCTGTTTTTTTAATTAAAATTGTGTATAACCAGAGAGTCAGATGAGCCCTGCATGAACACATAAATAAACAAATTAGGTGCCGTTATCACAGCATGCTGAGGATGCAGCAATATCCCTACTGTAGGTACTGCGTAGGTGGTTTTGTTAAAGAGTAACATAAAATAATCTCGGTGGGTTTTGTTGCCAGTCCCAACTAGGTAGGTTACCGGAAAACTGCCTGTAATTATGACAATTCTTGAGGTAAAATTGTAATAGAATTACAGAATTTTGTATCATTACTGCCTGCACTTTGAGGCATTGGGCCAGTAACCAAAAAGTTGTTGGATCAAATCCCAGAGCTGAGAAGATTTTAAAAAGTCTGTAGTTCTGCACCTGAACAAAACACTGTTCCCCGGTAGGTCGTCATTGTAAATATAAATGTGTTCTTAACCGACTTGCCTAGTTAAATAAAAAACGCCATGCTTGCATATTTTTTGTTTTATTGTGTTGGCCTGAGCACTCTGGAGCAAGTTTTCATCAAGGATCTCTCTGTACTTTGCTCTGTCCATCTTTCCCTCAATCCTGACTAGTCTCCAAGTCCCTGCCGCTGAAAAACATCCCCACAGCATGATGCTTCCACCACCATGCTTCACCGTAGGGATGGTGCCTGGTTTCCTCCAGACGCAATGCTTGGCATTCAGGCCAAAGAGTTCAATCTTGGTTTTATCAAACCAGAGAATCTTCTTTCTCATCATCTGAGAGTCTTTTATGTGGCTTTTGGCAAACTCCAAGTGGGCTGTTGTGTGCCTTTTACTGATGAGTGGCTTCTGTCTGGTCACTCTACCATAAAGGCCTGTTTGGTGGAGTGCTGCAGAGATGGTTGTCCTTCTGGAAGGTTCTCCCATCAAAACAGAGTAACTATGGAGCTATGTCAGAGTGACCATCAGGTTCATGTTCACCACCCTGACCAAGGCCCTCCTCCCCCAATTGCTCAGTTTGGCCAGGTGGCCAGCTCTAGGAAGAGTGTTGGTGGTTCCGAACTACTTCAATTTAAAAATTATGGAGGACACTGTATTCTTGGGAACCTTCAATACTGCAGAAATGTTTTGGTACCCTTCCCCAGATCTGTGCCTCGACTCAACCCTGTCTCGGAGCTCTACAGAAAATGTATTGATATTTGCTCTGACATGAACTGTCAACTGTGGGACCTTATATAGACAGGCTTGTGCCTTTCCAAATTATGTCCAATCAATTGAATTTACTACAAGTGGACTCCAATCAAGTTGTAGAAACATCTCAAGGATGATAAATGGAAACAGGATGCACCTCAATTTCGAGTCTCATACCAAAGGGTCTGAATACTTATGTAAATAAGGTATCGTTTAAAAAAAAATTGTACTACATTTGCAAAAATTGCCAAAAACTTGTTTTCACTTTGTCATTATTGGGTATTGTGTGTAGATTGATGATTTTAAAAAATCTATTTTAGAATAAGGCTGTAGCATAAGAACATTTGGAAAAAGTCAAGGGGTCTGAATACTTTCCAAATGCACTGTATATTTAGGTTAAAATAAATTGTCTTCCTTTATTACTATCGATTGATTAAAAGCTGTCATCATGGATCAGATAAGTCCATCGGAAAATGTAAAAGGTGGTTTCGCTTCAGACCCCTTGTGAGGATCATGATCAATTCCTGGAGCTCCCACCTCTCCCTTTAACATCTTGACCCTAGTCACTGGGGTCAAGATGCTCACAACAGACCATAGCAAGTATCCCTGAGGAGTAGGCTCTGGAAGTCTGTCACCACATCAGCCTGCCTGTGGACACCCAACCAGAGGTGTGGGCTGAGCAGTGGCAAACATTACACTAAACAATACATTAATTGCACTATAACGGTGACAAACGGTGCCCACAAACTGTTAGGCCCTACATAAAGCTGTCCCAACACCTTACCACTGCTACATCAGCTGAGCCTTGTCTGACAGCGAAACGTCTCATTCAGTCTCATTTACTGCCTTTAAAAAAAACATAGCTGATATGGCTGACTTGCTTAAACAAATGTGGGTTCTACTGACAATGGAGCTGTACAAACTGTGGCATAAGGGGACGACGAGTGAATAAGAGGCAATCCATAATTTATATTAAGTAATTCATGAGCGAGCAAGAACGGACGTAGTCAATATAACAATTTTTTCACACTTTTGAAATGTACAGCGTCAGAATTCAGAACATGGGCCGTTCTTACAGTATCCTCTCTTTACACCAAGTCAGAGCTGTAGGATAAATAAGCGGACATAAGCAGACAATGAAAGCTCTTACAATATTTGATGTTGTACATTTCTCTAGAACAGGCTATAGGCTACATGTGCACCAACAAGTCAGAACAGTAGGCTAAGTTATGAGGGGGAAAGGGACCAAACTATTAGGGTGAGGCACATGGGCTACTAACAGCTTACTACACAACATACACTTAGCATTACTTTCAAGTCGGAGTTCTAGAAGAGGCCGACTTGGAATTCTGAGTTGGATGACTGTTCAAAACGTTTTTTTCCCAGTCGGAGCTAATGTTTTTCAGAGTTCTCAGTTGTCTTGAACTCACTGAAGTCTGAGATTTCCGAGTTTCTAGTTGTTTTCAACTTGGCAGAAATAATGCAGGATTGACAACATGGCCAAAGTTGAATGCTTATCCTTTTAAGCTTGGAAAAGAGACCCTTAAACCGAGATTTGGACCACACACCCACTTCACTGAATAGCAGGCTAGTGGTTGCTTTGCACTGCTTGCAGTTAGCCACTGATTCCTTCCAAACCACTCTTTGTTGAATTTGCGATTTCCAACTTGTGTAATCTTTATGTCCAATGGCCGATGAGCATCTATCTATAATGTCTCTTCATAATTTCTCTTCATATTGGGGCGTCAGGGTAGGCTAGTAACTGAAAGGTTGCAAGTTCAAATCCCCCAGCTGACAAGGTACAAATCTGTCGTTCTGCCCCTGAACAACCCACTGTTCCTAGGCCTTCATTGAAAATAAGAATGTGTTCTTAACTGACTTGCCTCGTTAAATAAAGGTAAAAAATAAATAAAAAATATGACAAGGATTGTCAATTTGATTCATGATGATGACTGCTAGCTTGCTAGCTATGATTTTGAAAGTATGATGTTGACATGATCAGTCCAATCAAATCTACGGTAGATATAAAGTGATTTGATGTCATTTCATCTGTGGCCAATGACCTTGAGCCTTCCTGGATGGGCACTTCTAATGTAACTCTATGGCATCACCCAAGGGGCTTGAATTTTCTAACTCTCCCTGTAGATTTTTTGGTGACGTATTTTGGAGCTGCCTTACTCAAGAAAGCAAAAAAGAGACCATGTTTGTATGCGGATTTATTAACTAAATGTTGTTGTTTTACATTGTTTGCAAACTGATATGTGACATGTATTAATGCCAAAATAACATGCCGCACCTGCCATGAATGATGGGTCACCACTGACCCCAGCTGGGGTCAGCTGGGGGATTTGTAATACCCTAGCTGCAGTCACACCACTAAAACCAAAAAACATTTGTCATAAGAAACTAGCTCCCTGGTATACAGAAAATACCCGAGCCCTGAAGCAAGCTTCAAGAAAATTGGAACGGAAATAGAGCTACACCAAACTGGAAGTCTTCCGATTAGCTTGGAAAGGCAGTATCAAAGAGCCCTCACTGCTAATCGGTCATCCTATTTTTACAACTTAAATGAGGAGAATAAGAACAATCCAACATTTGTTTTTGATACTGTCGCAAAGCTAACTAAAAAACAGCACTCCCCAAGAGAGGATGGCTGTCACATGTGCTCCCTCTCTGGCCTCAAGGTCACCAGGCTGCTCGTTATGGCGCACACCTGTCACCATCGGTACGCGCATCAGCGCATAATGACACTCACCTGGACTCCATTATCTCCTTGATTACCTGCCCTATACATGTCACTCCCTTTGGTTCCTTCTTGAGGTGTCATTGTTTCTGTGTCATGTCTGTGTGTTGTTCATTGTTTTGTGTTATTTATTTATTAAAACACACTACCTGAACTTGCTTCCCGACTCTCATCGTACAAATGGCTTTCACTTCAGCAGTGACAAATTGATGAACTTCTTTGACTCCTCTTTAAATCTGTGTATTCCTCCAAAGCTCAGTTGTCCTGAGTCTGCACAAAACTGCCAGGACCTAGGATCAAGGGAGAAACTCAAGTTTTTTAATACTGTATCTCTTGACACATTGATTAAAAATGTAATGGCCTCTAAACCTTCAAGTTGCATACTGGACCCTATTCCAACTAAACTACTGAAAGAACTGCTTCCTGTGGTTGGCCGTCCAATGTTGAACATAATAAACACCTCCCTATCCACCGGATGTGTACCAAACTCACTAAAAGTGGCAGTAATAAAGCCTCTCTTGAAAAAGCCAAACCTTGACCCAGAAAATATAAACTATCGGCCTATATCGAGTCTCCCATTCCTCTTAAACATTTTTGAAAAAGGTGTTGCACTGCAACTCACTGCCTTCCTGAAGACAAACAATGTATACGAAACGCTTCAGTCTGGTTTTAGACCCCATCATAGCAGAGACTGCACTCGTGAAGGTGCTAAATTACCTTTTAATGGCGTCAGACCAAGGCTCTGCATCTGTCCTCGTGCTCCTACACCTTAGTGCTGCTTTTGATACCATCAATCACCACATTCTTTTGGAGAGATTGGAAACCAAAATTGCCCTCCCTGGAAGCCTGTGTTTCAGACACAAGGAAGTGGATGGCGGCAAATGTTTTACTTTTAAACTCGGACAAAACAGAGATTCTTGTTCTAGATCCCAAGAAACAAAGAGATATTCTGTTGGATCTGACAATTAATCTTGATGTTTGTACAGTCGTCTCAACTAAAACTGTGAAGGACCTCGGTGTTACTCTGGACCCTGATCTCTCTTTTGACGAACATATCAAGACTGTTTCAAGGACAGCTTTTTTCCATCTACGTAACATTGCAAAAATATGAAACTTTCTGTCCAAAAACGATGCAGAAAAATGTATCCATCCTTTTGTTACTTCTAGGTTAGACTACTGCAATGCTCTACTTTCCGGCTACCCGGATAAGGCACTAAATAAACTTCAGTTAGTGCTAACCACGGCTGCTAGAATCCTGACTAGAACCCAAAAATTTGCTCATTTTACTCCAGTGCTAGCCTCTCTACACTGGCCTCCTGTGAAGTCTAGGGCTGAATTCAAGGTTTTACTGCTGACCTACAAAGCATTACATGGGCTTGCTCCTACCTATCTTTCCGATTTGGTCCTGCCGTACATACCTACACGTACGCTGCGGTCACAAGACGCAGGCCCCCTTATTGTCCCTAGAATTTCTAAGCAAACAGCTGGAGGCAGGTCTTTCTCCTATAGAGCTCAATTTTTCTGGAATGGTCTGCCTACCCATGTGAGAGATGCAGACTCGGTCTCGACCTTTAAGTCTTTATTGAAAACTCATCTCTTCAGTAGGTCCTAAAATTGAGTGTAGTCTGGCCCAGGAGTGTGAAGGTGAATGGAAAGGCTCTGGAGCAACGAACCGGTCTTGCTGTCTCTGCCTGGCCGGTTTCCCTCTCTCCACTGGGATTCTCTGCCTCTAACCCTATTATGGGGGCTGAGTCACTGGCTTACTGGTGCTCTTCCATGCCGTCCCGAGGAGGGGTGCGTCACTTGAGTGTGTTGAGTCACTGACTTGATCTTCCTGTCCGGGTTGGCGCCCACCTCTGGTTTGTGCCGTGGGGGAGATCTTCGTAGGCTATACTCGGCTTTGTCTCAGGGTAGTACGTTGGTGGTTTGAAGATATTCTTCTAGTGGTGTGGGGGCTGTGCTTTGGCAAAGTCGGTGGGGTTATATCCTGCCTGTTTGGCCCTGTCCGGGGGTATCGTCGGACGGGGCCACAGTGTCTCCCAACCACCGCCTGTCTCAGCCTCCAGTATTTATGCTGCAATAGTTTATGTCGGGGGCTAGGATCAGTCTGTTACATCTGGAGTATTTCTCCTGTCTTATCCGGTGTCCTGTGTGAATGTAAGTATGCTACCTCTAACTCTCTCTCTCTTTCCCTTGAAACATGCCTCAGGACTACCTGGCCTAATGACTCCTTGCTGTCCCCAGTCCACCTGCTGCTGCTCCAGTTTCAACTGTTATTCCTGCGGCTATGGAACCCTGACCTGTTCACCGAACGTGCTACCTTGTCCCGGACCTGCTGTTTTCGACTCTCTCTCTCTATCACACCTGCTGTCTCTAACTCTGAATGATCGGCTATGAAAAGCCAACTGACATTTACTCCTGAGGTGCTGACCTGTTGCACCCTCTACAACCACTGTGATTATTATTATTTGACCCTGCTGGTCATCTATGAACGTTTGAACATCTTGGCCATGTTCTGTTATAATCTCCACCCGGCACAGCCAGAAGACGACTGGCCACCCCTCAGAGCTTGGTTCCTCTCTTGGTTTCTTCCTAAGTTCCTGCCTAGGTTCCTGCCTTTCTAGGGAGTTTTTCATAGACACTGTGCTTCTACATCTGCATTGCTTGCTGTTTGGGGTTTTAGGCTGGGTTTCTGTATAGCACTTTGTGACATTGACTGATGTAAAAAGCGCTTTATCAATACATTTTGATTGATTGGTTGATGCAAATAAACAAAGCTTTGTGATGCTCTCTAGTGTCTCCTGGCTAGACATGGTGAGTCATGCAGAGTCATGCCTAGGTCTATGGTCGATCATGCAGTCATGCCTAGGTCTATGGTCGATCATGCCACATACAATACATTCACTTCAGTTTCTAATGTGTATGTAGTTCTAAAATCATTCATACACAGTTTGGTAGAAACACAGACGACATGTTCAATAATTGATAAATTACCGTAACCCCCCCCCCCCCCCCCATCCGTTGCAGTGATTTCGGACTCCTTTCCTGAATGAGTTGGTGACAGTGCGGAGAGGAGTCTCAACTCTCGATGGTGAAGTCGTCACCCTTCTGCTCAATGATTGTGGTTGGCTTGACACCCTCGAGCATCTTGACAAGCATCTCAGGTAGAGTTGAAGCACATAATAGAAACCAAAGAAAAGTCATTTATAAGAGGACAGTTCACACTCACGAACATCTTATCTGACTTCTCACCCATTGCTTTAAGAATATCCTCATGGTTCTCCTGACTGTGGATATTCCATGTTCCATTGAATACCCATGTCTAGCTCAGTGGACCTGTTGGCTCCTTCAGTATTGTGACTAACAGCAGGCAGTAGTTTAACCTCGAGGCAAATGGATGGTACGTCTGTATGTTGTGACAGGTGTCTTTATTAAGACTCTCCCCTCCCACTTTCTCTCTCCCTTTGTCCCTCTCACGCACACGTACTGGTCACTATCACGTTAGAGATTTGGGGGGGGGGGGGGGGGGGGTTGCTGAAGAAGTGCTGAAATCCATCAGAGACATTTAAATGATCTGACAACACAAATAACCGGCAAGGGCAGAAAGTCATACACCGAGAAATGTTTATATTTTCTTGTCATAGCAGAACATTTGAATGCACATTGGATATTTCACAGAGAAATATTGACACTCAGACAACTGAAGTTCTGGTCACTTTAGTATTTTCTTCACAGATGAAAAGAAGTAGATGGTTATAGATACTCACTGTTGGCTTCTGATTTTCTGTGATGATTCACAAAATGTGTTTCCCAGTGAAGATACATTGTCAATTCCAAGTCAGAGATATGTCTCACTGACCAACTGACCAATGTGACTATCCATCTCCTGCAGTTTAATCAAGGCGACTTGGGCTAGAAAGCATCTCTTGCAGTTTAATTGTTTTTAGTCTTTATTTAAGTCAGTTAAGAACAAATTATTATTTTACAATGACGGCCTACCCCGACCAAACCCTCCCCTAACCTGGATGACGTTGAGCCAATTTTGCACTGCCCTATGACACTCCCGATCATTCCTGGTTGTGATACAGCATGGATTTGAACCAGGGTCTGTAGTGATGCCTCCATCACTAAGATGCAGTGCCTTGGACTGCTGTGCCACTCGGGAGCCCCCCGAAAGTGACTTGGGCCAGAAAGCAGCTTCTGCCGTTGAATCAAAGTGACTCGGCCCAGAAAGGGAGCTTTTGTCTCTCTGAGGGCCAGGCCTCGGAGACGAAAACATAAGAGGAGGAAAGAGAAAAACACAGTTTTTTTCTTCCTAAACACAGTAGGAAGCACTGACACATTCTATACAATAGTGTTATGTTTTACATTTAAGTCATTTAGCAGGCACTCTTATCCAGAGCGACTTATAATAGTGAGTGCATACATTTTATATTTATTCATACTGGTCCCCAACGGGAATTGAACCCACAGCCCAGGTGTGTTGCAAGTGTCATGCTCTACCAACTGAGCCACTAGTGGAAAGCACAGAGACATTAAGAAAATAGCAGACATCAAAAAATATTTTTTCCTTCACGCCAGTATTTCTGCAGTATTTATTTTATTTATTATTTAACTAGGCAAGTCAGTTAAGAACAATTTCTTATTTACAATGACGACCAAAACCCTAAGCCGGACGACGCTGGGCCAATTGTGTGCCACCCTATGGGACTCCGCCCTAATTGTTTCTGCCAACGTCCTACACTAAGGAATTGAACCCCGGTCTCTGGTGGGGAGCAGTGTATGTGCCTTGAGCTGTTAGCATTAATGCTAAGCATTAGCGCTAGGCTCTGCACAGGTACTACAGTCTTATAGGTTAACTTCATTCCATGCAACTGTAACAGTATAACTTTAAACCGTCCCCTCGCCCCGACCCGGGCGCGAACCAGGGACCCTCTGCACACATCGACAACGGTCGCCCACGAAGCAGCGTTACCCATCGCTCCACAAAAGCCACGGCCCTTGCAAAGCAAGGGGCAACACTACTTAAGTCTCAGAGCAAGTGACGTAACTGATTGAAATGCTACTAGCGCGTACCCGCTAACTAGCTAGCCATTTCACATCCGTTACACAACTACTTTCAGATCTTGGCACACTATAATCATTTCAAAATGGACTTTAGTAGCAAGTTAAAGTAGCAACTGAAGAAGATGCTGACATCAAAATGTGTAGACTTCCTGCTATGGAAGAGATGTTCACACTTCTAAGGACGCCTGATCACGCAGTGCTTTGGACCTCTGTGTGAGAACCAAGAAGTCGAGGGAAATGTATAGAATGTAAAGAAGTTTTTTTTTAAACACACGCACTAAAAGACAAGTGAAATGGCTCGATCTTTATCAAAGTTGTGAGAACAACACATCTTGTGAAATTACTCCACAGGAACTAATAACAGCAGCATCATGTTAGATTAGGCCTTCAGCTCTGCTTGGGTCACTCTCTGGCAAAGGAGCAGTTGAATATAGCTTTTTGAATAAAAACAGTTATAGCTTCACATATGTTTGTATAAGACCTGAACATATTCGCCTCAACCCCCTAGAAAGAATAACGTGATCAACGTGATTCCCTAGTCAACAGACTGTAAACTAGGTCTTCAAATTGGTCATATTTAGTCATTTCCCCCATGTAGTCATCATATAGTACTTTATACTTTTACAAATCTACTTATACTCTATAAATCCTTGGATATGTGTATAGGCTACCCATATGCATATCTGTACATATACATGGATGTTAATGTGGGCCTCAGTGAGTGATGCATGCAACATAACTCATTGTGGCCTCAATGTCCACCCTGTAAGATACTTATCTTGATAAACAAACACACTACAAAAGTTGTTCAGATCTGTATCAGGAACTTAGGCTCGTCCTCCTTTAGGTATTAAGACCCATTCTCAACACTTTATTCGACTGCACTGCCAGTGACCTTTCTTTCCCATTCTAACTGATGCCCATCATCACATTGGCAAGAGATATTTTACATTTACATTTAAGTCATTTAGCAGACGCTCTTATCCAGAGCGACTTACAGATATGTTTGCAGGACTTTATATCCAGTCTGTTGGCTGTAGATGCAATGAGACGAATGTTTGTGCTTTAGAGCGATCGTCAGTGAACATGATGATGACAATTTGTTGTCAGATATTATCAATTTATTCTGGTTTAACAATGACAACAAGAAATGGAAGGACATGACCATTCCCGAGGACTTGACAGATGACGAAGCGTATTCCGGACGTTTTTAAGTGGCTGTTTGATGTTACAGGGCGGTTTATAAAACACAACGCCTCGTTCTCTATCACGAAAACTCAAGTAAACGATCTAAGAAAGAGTGACACCGCAGTCTATCACGTTCTGGTTCCGTCAGAGAATTCCGGATGGAAGTTCATCAAAACTGGAATCGCTGTTACCGTCACAGCTCTTAAGGTGACAAAGGATACAACCACGGTGAACAAAAGGACAGAAAGTAACACTGACCTGTAGCACCACCTGTACTCTGAGTGACAATCTCAACCCCAACTACATCTGGTACAAGAATGGACAACAGCTTACCAACCCAAAGACCCTGCATGTCAACCTGTACCTAGACGCAGTCATTAGTCAGGATGCAGGCAGTTACGTCTGTGCTGTAAAAGACAGTGAGAATCTCCAGTCCCCTGCACTCTGTCTCCTTGGTAACTGCCGGGATGTGACACACCAACACAAGACCATCTGCGCCTTCGCCGGGACGAACATTGAACTCCGTTGCAATTACACATACCCCAGTAATCAAACCATCACAGACACAATCTGGTCAAAATCTGCTTTCAAATAGTTGGACTGCAATGATCGCGTAGAATCACCGTGGTAACAAGGAGAAAGATTGCACCCCGAGAATCACAGAACGGAGAGAGAGTGACTCTGGTTATAACAAATTCATATTAAAAACGCAAGTGGTTCCAAAGTACAGTGATCCATTTGGGGGTCAATCTGTCTGTCACAAACTTACAAGTAGAAGTTAGTCCTCCTGTTACAAATGAGCGAGATCTAGTCATTATCTCCTGCATGACTTCCTGTCCAAACTTCAGTGACTTACTTTTGTACAAGAACAACGCCTCTGCCACTGGCAAGTCCAAGAGCATGTTCCTTGACGCAGTCAGCAGTCAGGATGCAGGCAGCTACTTCTGTGTTGTAAGAGGCTTTGAGGATTTTCCATCCCTTGCTGCTACACTGGCTGTGAGATATGGCCCTAAGAACACTTCAGTGTCAGTTAGCAGTGAAATAGAGGAGGGCAGTCTAGTGACTCTGACCTGCAGCAGTGATGCCAACCCACCAGTGAAGTCTTACATTTGGTATATGAGGAATGGGACTGAAGTGAGCGTCTTACAGACAGGAGCAGGAAGAGACAAGTACATCGTCCCCAGTGTCAGTCTGAGAGACAAGATCCAGTACTACTGTAGGGCTGAGAACAAGATGGGAGCTCAGAACTCTACTGCCTTCGAACTCAACACAGGTGTGTCTTTTCCCGTGTCTGTTTGGGCTTCTGTACTGGGGGTGGTTGGGGTTGTCCTGGCTTCAGTCCTCATCTACTGTACACTGAAGAGGAGACGCACAGCAGGAAGTGGTGTCAGAGGAGGAAGGGATGTCAGAGTAGAAAGTGATGTCAGAGGAGAAAGTGGTGTCAGAGGAGGTTGTGATGTCAGAGGAGGAACTGGTGTCAGAGGAGGTTGTGATGTCAGAGCAGCCACACAAACCATCTATTATGCCAATAACGATTCCTCAAACTCAGATGTGAGTGAGACGACCAGCGCCTGTATCTATGCACCTAGACCCTGATGAGTATAATGACATACAGGATGACGACTACACAAGTCTTCAGAGAGATGCTTGCCCATCCTTGTATGACACCATCCCCAAGAAAGCGTCACCACAGAACCTGGAATGAAGGGTTACCTACAACACCAAACCAAAGCTAGGCCTTACACCATTGGCTTTGTTACAGAATCCCCCTGCAGAGGGCATTGTGGGACTCATTTCCAGCCTGCTTGTTGTTGTTTATGTCTGGATGGTGACAGGTAGTTTAGCTCCCCTTCACATGAGTGATAAGATCACCTCCAGCTCCATTTCCACGACACATGCATCCTGTGATTGGTCAGATGCTCCTAGCTAGCCCAGCACTGGCCAGTCAGGTCCGTTGCACGCTCTCTGAAGCTTCTAAGTATTAGCGGGGCATGGGTGGACACCTGGGATACGTGATTACAAAGTAAGTTGTCGCTGTTGTTATCATTGCAGTATGAGTAGCAGTATTCTATGTCGTTCTTACTCCTGTTGTTATTATGTTACTACTGATATTGTCTGCTATGGTCAGTCACTGTTTACTACTTCCTGTTTCCTATATATTTAAATACAGTCCTTGCTCTTATGTGTTGCTGTGCAATAGCCTACTATTTGTATAATATACAGTAATAATATACATTATTCTTACTGTGCTATTGCCATGTAAGTCACTCATCTGGTGTTACTATGGAACACATGGTTATTAGGTCATTGTTCTTCTATCACATCTCCCATTCTATCCTACTCTACAAATATCTATTCAGGCCAGTGTATTTATGTCCTGTATAGCATATTCATTATGTCTCTGCTTCTGTCCATTGCACAACCATCCCCATGTTCATCTTCCTCAGTGTGTTTAAATAAAGTTCCTGTGTGGTAATTCTTGGGCTTCTTTATTCCACTCTAACCGGAGACGGTGTTAGTAGGTCACAAACCAGTAAAATACGTAGAGCCAGGTCGCTCTCTTTCAGGCATATTGAATATAATGATGTAATGCTATGTCTGGTTGGATGTGAGGTTCTGTTAGAGCATGGGATTGAGGGTGGTGGACGGGAGGGGTTCTGTTAGAGCATGGGATTGAGGGTGGTGGTGGAGAGATTCTGTTAGAGCATGGGATTGAGGGTGGTGGTGGAGGGATTCTGTTAGAGCATGGGATTGAGGGTGGTGGACGGGAGGGGTTCTGTTAGAGCATGGGATTGAGGGTGGTGGTGGAGAGATTCTGTTAGAGCATGGGATTGAGGGTGGTGGTGGAGGGATTCTGTTAGAGCATGGGATTGAGGGTGGTGGACGGGAGGGGTTCTGTTAGAGCATGGGATTGAGGGTGGTGGTGGGGGAGGAGGGGTAGAGAGTTGGTTGTTTGATTTTTCCCTTTGCCTGTAAAATACTGAAAAGCCAAATTTAAAAAACGTGATTTCAAAAAAGCATTAAATAATGGTGATTCATATTTAATACAACTTCTTTGTGGACCCTATAGTAAAGTAAAAATACTTCACACTTTAACTAATGAATAACCAATGTGCTGTGACATTCATTCATTCTGAGACAGAGGCTGTAATCACATAGGACAGTTGTGACTGTCCTGTTCCGAGAATGCATTGGTCTCTGACAAATTCCAGAACTCAATCAATGTATATAATTTCCGTGTTTGTAGTGTTCCGTAATCGATGCATTCTAGGTTATCTACATCAATTAGAATCAAAGATGTGATGGTGGTTCTCTTTTATTGATTCGTCTACATTCACAGGCAAGTGGATAGATTCTAGAACTGCCTTCCTGAAGACAGATCTCATTAGGCCTCATGTACAGTTCATTCAAACCCTGTAACATGTACGCTGGGAGTCGGGAAGCAAGTACAGGGAGTGAATTTAATAATCAATGTCCTTTTTCTTGTTTTGATGGTGACATCTACCACTACAGAACAGATGAAAACCAAAGTAGTGAAGCCTCTTTAAAGAGGAGAGCTGTTGGGAATGGGATGGGGACATGGCTGAATTTGTGCATGTTGTCACGTTCCTGACCTATTTATGTTAGTTGTTATGTGTGTTAGTTGGTCAGGACGTGAGGTTGGGTGGGCATTCTATGTTATTTGTTTCTATGTTGGTTTTGGTTTGCCTGGTATGGCTCTTGATTAGAGGCAGGTGGTTTGCGTTTTCCTCTAATCAAGAGTCATATTTAGGTAGGGCATTCTCACTGTTTGTTTGTGGGTGATTGTCTCCTGTGTCCGTATGTATGTTCGTACCACATGGGACTGTAGCGTTTGTTTGTTTCGTTTCGTTTCGATGTCGTCTGTTTCCTGTACGTAAGTTTATGTTTAGTTATGTAAGTTTATGTTCAGGTTTCGTCAACGTCGTTTTCTTGTTTTGTAGTTTTGAAATTGTTTTGTTTCGTTTCGTGTTGCCATCGTGTTTATAATAAAGATGGCTTATTTCCCACAAGCTGCGTTTTGGTCTGAAGATCCTTCTCTCCTCACCTCATCCGAGGATGAGGAGAGCACCAGCCGTTACAGAATCACCCACCACGCTAAGACCAAGCGGCAAGGGAAAATTAAACGGAGTAAGGGACAGGAGAGAAAGGAGCAATGGACATGGGATGATGTTTTGGACGGAAAGGGTTGCTACACTTGGGAGGAGATCCTGGCTGGGAGGGATCGCCTTCCATGGGAACAGGTGGAGTCACTGAGGAGAGCAGAGGCTACCGGGGAGAGGAACCGGAGCTATGAGGGAACGCGTCTGGCACGGAAGCCGAAAAAGCCCGTAAGTAATTCCCAAAAATTTCTTGGGGGGGGGCTAGGAGGTAGTGGGCCAAGGGCAGGTAGGAGACCTGCGCCCACTTCCCAGGCTTACCGTGGAGAGCGGGAGTACGGGCAGGCGCCGTGTTACGCAGTAGAGCGCACGGTGTCTCCTGTACGAGTGCATAGCCCAGTGCGGGTTATTCCACCTCCCCGCACTGGGAGGGCTAGATTGGGTATTGAGCCAGGTGTCATGAGGCCGGCTCAACGCGTCTGGTCTCCAGTGCGTCTCCTCGGGCCGGCATACATGGCACCTGCCTTACGCATGGTTTCTCCGGTTCGCCTACATAGCCCGGTGCGGGTTATTCCACCTCCCCGCACTGGTCGGGCAACCGGGAGTATTCAACCAGGTAAGGTTGGGCAGGCTCAATGCTCAAGAGTGCCAGTACGCCTCCACGGTCCGGTATTTCCGGCACCACCTCCCCGCCCCAGCCTAGTACCTACAGTGTCTACACTACGCACTAGGCTACCAGTGCGTATCCTGAGCCCTGTTCCTCCTCCACGCACTCTCCCTGTAGTGCGTGTATCTAGCCCGGTGCCTCCAGTTCCGGCACCACGCACTAAGCCACCTGTGCGTCTCCAGAGCCCTGAACACACTGTATCTTCTCCCCCTACTAATCCTGATGTGCTTGTCCTCAGCCCGGTGTCACCAGTGCCGGTACCTCGCATCAGGGATAGAGTAGGCTTTGAGAGTACAGTGTGCCCTGTCCCTGCTCCCCGCACTAGTAGGAAGGTGCTTGTCATTAGCACGGTGCCTCCAGTTCCGGCACCACGCACCAGGTCTACAGTGCACCGTATCCGGCCAGAGCCATCCGTCTCCCCAGCGCCATCTGAGCCATCCGTCTCCCCAGCGCCATCTGAGCCATCCGTCTCCCCAGCGCCATCTGAGCCATCCGTCTGCCATGAGCCTGCAAAGCCGCCCGTCTGCCATGAGCCTGCAAAGCCGCCCGTCTGCCATGAGCCTACAGAGCCGTCAGCCAGACAGGAGCCGCTAGAGCCGTCAGCCAGACAGGAGCCGCTAGAGCCGTCAGCCAGACAGGAGCCGCTAGAGCCGTCAGCCAGACAGGGTCTGCCAGAGCCGCCAACCAGACAGGATCTGCCAGAGCCGCCAACCAGACAGGATCTGCCAGAGCCGCCAACCAGACAGGATCTGCCAGAGCCGCCAACCAGACAGGATCTGCCAGAGCCGCCAACCAGACAGGATCTGCCAGAGCCGCCAACCAGACAGGATCTGCCAGAGCCGCCAGAGAGCCATGAGCAGCCAGAGCCGTCAGAGAGCCATGAGCAGCCAGAGCCGTCAGAGAGCCATGAGCAGCCAGAGCCGTCAGAGCGCCATGAGCGTCGAGAGCCGTCAGCCTGCCATGAGCGTCGAGAGCCGTCAGCCTGCCATGAGCGTCGAGAGCCGTCAGCCTGCCATGAGCGTCGAGAGCCATCAGCCTGCCATGAGCGTCGAGAGCCGTCAGCCAGCCATGAGCGTCGAGATTCGTCAGTCAGCCATGAGCTGCCCTTCAGCCTAAAAAGGCTAGATACCCAGAACTGCCCATCAGTCCAGAGCTGTCTCTCTGTCCGGAGCTGCCTTTCAGTCCGGAGTTGCCCCTCTATCCTGATCTCCCTCTCTATCTTTATCTACCTCTATATTCTTATCTATCCCTCTGTATTGATTTATCTCTCTGTCCCGGTGTTGTCCTTATTGGGTATGTTATTAAGAGAATTTTGTGGGAGAGAAAAGAGGGTGGACATTCTTGGAGGGAGGAAGTTAGGATGGATTATGGTGGGGTGGGAACCGCGCCCGGAGCCTGAGCCACCACCGTGGTTAGATGCCCACCCAGACCCTCCCCTAGTTCTTGTGCTGGTGCGTCCGGAGTTCGCACCTTGTGGGGGGGGTACTGTCACGTTCCTGACCTATTTATGTTAGTTGTTATGTGTGTTAGTTGGTCAGGACGTGAGGTTGGGTGGGCATTCTATGTTATTTGTTTCTATGTTGGTTTTGGTTTGCCTGGTATGGCTCTTGATTAGAGGCAGGTGGTTTGCGTTTTCCTCTAATCAAGAGTCATATTTAGGTAGGGCATTCTCACTGTTTGTTTGTGGGTGATTGTCTCCTGTGTCCGTATGTATGTTCGTACCACATGGGACTGTAGCGTTTGTTTGTTTCGTTTCGTTTCGATGTCGTCTGTTTCCTGTACGTAAGTTTATGTTTAGTTATGTAAGTTTATGTTCAGGTTTCGTCAACGTCGTTTTCTTGTTTTGTAGTTTTGAAATTGTTTTGTTTCGTTTCGTGTTGCCATCGTGTTTATAATAAAGATGGCTTATTTCCCACAAGCTGCGTTTTGGTCTGAAGATCCTTCTCTCCTCACCTCATCCGAGGATGAGGAGAGCACCAGCCGTTACACATGTGCATTAAGGAAAGACAGAGGACGTTTTTGTTCAGTATGATGAACAGGTGGTCTGTGGTATGACCTGCTTCAAAGAACTCAGAATTAATCCAACAGTCTACTTATTTGAATCTCTCAGTTCTATTTGGTAGTCAGATACCAATTGTACGAAAACACCTCTGTGTGATTGACGTAGTAACTGGGCGGCCATACCAATCAGACTACTGTACTATACCAACCACATTAAACTCTGGATGAAGCCAATGAAAGGCAAGGAGGAAGCACCAGAAAGCAGTGGCATTGTGTGTGAGATCCCATCGTCTGTGGGCGCTGGGAAAGCACACTAATCTCTCTGTCCCAGTCCCACTCTCTGCTTTTTGAAAATGTATTTCACCTTTATTTAACCAGGTAGTCTAGTTGAGAACAAGTTCTCATTTATAACTGCGACCTGACCAAGATAAAGCAAAGCAGTGCGACACAAACAACAACACAGAGTTACACATGGAATATACAAACATACAGTAAATAATACAATAGAAAAGGTCTATGTATAGTGTGTACAAATAAGGGTAGGATAAGGGAGGTAAGGCAATAAATATGCCATAATGGTGAAAAATTACAATATAGCAATTAAACACGAGTGATAGATGTGCAGAACATGAGTGTGCAAGTAGAGATACTGGGGTGCAATGGAGCAAAATATATAACAGTATGAGGGATGAGGTAGTTGGATGGGCTATTTACAGATGGGCTATGTTCAGGTGCAGTGATCTGTGAGCTGCTCTGACAGCTGGTGCTTAAAGTTCGTGAGGGAGATAGGAGTCTCCAGCTTCAGTGATTTTTGCAGTTCGTTCCAGTCATTGGCAGGAGAGAACTGGAAGGAAAGGCGGCCGAAGGAGGAATTGGCTTTGGGGGTGACCAGTGAGATATACCTGCTGGAGCGCATGCTATGGGTGGGTGCTGCTATGGTGACCAGTGAGCTGAGATAAGGCGGAGCTTTACCTAGCAAAGACTTATAGATGACCTGGAGCCAGTGGGTTTGGCGACGAATATGAAGCGAGTGCCAGCCAACGAGAGCATACAGGTCGCAGTGGTGGGTAGTATATGGGGCTTTGATGACAAAACAGATGGCACTGTGATAGACTGCATCCAATTTGCTGAGTAGAGTGTTGGAGGCTATTTTGTAAATGACATCGCCGAAGTCAAGGATCGGTAGGATAGTCAGTTTTACGAGGGTATGTTTGGCAGCATGATTGAAGGATACTTTTTTTGCGAAATAAGAAGCCGATTGTAGATTTAATTTTGGATTGGAGATGTTTAATGTGAATCTGGAAGGAGAGTTTACAGTCTAACCAGACACCTAGGTATTTGTAGTTGTTCACATATTCTAAGTCAAAACCGTCCAGAGTAGTGATGCTGGACGGGCAGGCAGGTGTGGGCAGCGATCGGTTGAAGAGCATGCATTTAGTTTTAGTTCTGCTATCTCCTCATGTCATATCTGTCTGACTGAACACAGACTCTCTGCTATCTCTTCATGACATCCCTGTCTGACTGAGCAGCCTGGTCTCATAGACTAGACGTAACATAGTAAAGGTAAATCCGGGACACTCAAATTAGTATGATACGTTACATTTGGTATAGTTTACAAAGACAGATGACTATTTAAGGCAAAAATGAAAGTAGGGTGGTTGATCGTGGTGGATGAGGGGGTGGATAACTCAAACATCTAGCAAGTTTGTGTGTTTGAATCTCATCACGGACAACTTTACCATTTTAGCTAATTAGCAACATTGGAACTACTTACATCACAGGAGGTTGGTGGCACCTTAATTGGGGAGGACGGGCTTATGGTATTGTCTGGAGCGGAGTAGGTGGAAGGGCATCAAATACATCAAACACATGGTTTCCATGTAGTAGATACCATTCCATTTGCTCCATCCCGGACATTATTATGAGCCGTCTTCCCTTCAGCAGCCTCCTGTGACTTACATAGCATACAAATGGTAATTCTTAACATATCATACGAAATGGATGATGGACATCCAAAAATGTAAACATACCATATGAAACGTAACATATCATACTAATTTGGGCAACCCGGATTTACATTTACTATGTTACGTCGACCCCTGAGTCCAGGTTACCAGACTGGCCTCACAGACATAACATAGTAAATGTAACTCCGCGTTGCCCAAATTAGTATGATATGTTACGTTTGGTATGGTTACATAAGACAGAAGGTTACTTAAGGCAAAAAAAAAAGTTGGGTGTTTGGTCATCATGGATGGGTGGACGTATAGCAACTTTGCAACTCTATACTACTTTTTTGCTACTTTTCTACTACTTAGCATGTTAGCTAACCCTTCACTTAACCTAAACCCTTTAACCTAACTCCTAACCTTAACCCTAACCTTAACCTAAACCCATAAACCCCTAGCTTAGCTAACGTTTGCCATCCAGCTAACTTTAGTGTTAGCCACCTAGCTAACGTTAACCACAAAAAATTGGAATTCGTAACATATCATACATTTAGGAAATTCGTAGCATATTGTACGAATTGCTTTCATAACATATTGTACGTATGGAGATTCGCAACGTATCATACGGATTCTAATTTGTAATATATCATCTGAAATGGATGATGGACATCCACAAATTATTACATACAATACGAAACGTAACATATCGTACTAATTGAAGTGTCACGGATTTACATCTACTATGTTACGTCTACTCCTGAGTCCAGGTTGGTCTGACTGAACACATTCTCTCTGCTATCGCCTCACTTTCTCCCTGTCTGTCTTTCTGTCCCACCCCAACACAACGACAGAAAAGACAACAATCCATGAGGATTAGACTGTTTAACTAGGCACCGGATTCTTCCTTAAACATGGTTGGTACCCACAGCATCCCACTGCTGGCACCAGTAGGTATTCTAACAGTTACAGACTCTGGCTGACTGACTGAGCTTCTGGCAGATTCCAGGGAATGACGGGCCAATTGACACAGATTTCCACAATAAAGATCATGAGTAAACACTAGCAGTCAGAAAGTGTGTAACCTGTAACCTTGTATTGGGGCACACTGTAGGACATGCAGCAAGCACTGTGATGGGATCTCTCATTCATGTAGTGTCATAGCTTTAGAGTTAAACCATTTTTCTCCTTTAGGTTATTTTCTCACCCATCACCCCATACAGTCAGCGCAGCCATCCTACAGTGTGACAATATCCCTAACCTAATGTACCTTCTACATGGTTAACCATAGAACTAGAAAGATAGTTTGGAGTTGCATAACCGTTTCTAAAAAGTTGAATGACAAAGGGTCAATACTCAAGTCTTGATAGGTGACATATCACTAACATAAAATATACACACAGTTATTAAACAGAAATACATCAGTGACTATGATGAGTCCAACACATCCAATTATTTTCCTATGTGCTTCACGCTGCCAATAAAATAAATCATTGAACCTTCTTTGAGTTCACAGTGAGTTTTATTTGGTCTTTCATAATTGTAACTTGTAAAAGGTACATATATGATCTCGCCATCACGGTTGACAACTCCATTGTGTCCTCCTCCCAGAGCGCTAAGAACCTTGGCGTGATCCTGGACAACACCCTGTCGTTCTCCACCAACATCAAGGCGGTGGCCCGTTCCTGTAGGTTCATGCTCTACAACATCCGCAGAGTACGACCCTGCCTCACACAGGAAGCGGCGCAGGTCCTAATCCAGGCACTTGTCATCTCCCGTCTGGATTACTGCAACTCGCTGTTGGCTGGGCTCCCTGCCTGTGCCATTAAACCCCTACAACTCATCCAGAACGCCGCAGCCCGTCTGGTGTTCAACCTTCCCAAGTTCTCTCACGTCACCCCGCTCCTCCGCTCTCTCCACTGGCTTCCAGTTGAAGCTCGCATCCGCTACAAGACCATGGTGCTTGCCTACGGAGCTGTGAGGGGAACGGCACCTCAGTACCTTCAGGCTCTGATCAGGCCCTACACCCAAACAAGGGCACTGCGTTCATCCACCTCTGGCCTGCTCGCCTCCCTACCACTGAGGAAGTACAGTTCCCGCTCAGCCCAGTCAAAACTGTTCGCTGCTCTGGCACCCCAATGGTGGAACAAACTCCCTCACGACGCCAGGACAGCGGAGTCAATCACCACCTTCCGGAGACACCTGAAACCCCACCTCTTCAAGGAATACCTAGGATAAAGCAATCCTTCTGCCCCCCCCCCCCCCCCCTTAAAAGATCTAGATGCACTATTGTAAAGTGGCTGTTCCACTGGATGTCATAAGGTGAATGCACCAATTTGTAAGTCGCTCTGGATAAGAGCGTCTGCTAAATGACTTAAATGTAAATGTAAATATATATAAATGTCATTAAGAGTTCAGTTTGATAGTGGCATACGCTGAGGAGACCACCGATTCTGTCAGCTACAGAATCATCATGACGTCCATGTTTAACGGATAAAGCCCTAAATTAAATAAAAAATGCTTACTGGGGTCCGGCATTTGTGATGTCCCTTCATGCAACGTTCAAAAGACATTCTAGAACGCTAGGCCATACATGTTGAATGCTTTAAATTGCAGCAGATATATGCAGATCGCCTCATATTTTCAAACAGGTGAATTAATATCTACAGTCAGCGTTTATTTCGGTAAATGTAACTATTTGGCATTACTACCGGTAATTCACATTTTCATTTTCTCCTCCATCACAATACAAAGACAAACATCTTTCAAACCCAGCAGTTCCTTAAAGACGGCATGGTTTTACTCTCAAAACAATACCATTCCTCTTTCAACAAACACACAGACCACAGAACCATGTTGCATAGCTGTGTGGGGTTAGTGTCTAGGGAAGGTGCCAACCGCTGCAATGCATGGGGATGGAGTGCAGCCCAGCAGCTTGCTCTGGTCTTCTCTTTCTCCCCCTCTACTCTCTCTCGTCCAACTAGGAGCAGGGTTGGGTAGGTTACCATGTTATTTTCTAAATGTAATCCGTTACAGTTACTAGTTTACCTCTCCAAAATTATAATCCGTAATTTAACTTTTGGATTACCCAAACTCAGTAATGTAATCGGATTACTTTCAGTGAAATTTTGATTACTTGCACCTTCACTCAGCAATGTAATTGGATTACTTTCAGTTACATTTGGATTACTTTCCTCTTAGGAGACAGAAGATGATGAAAAGGATCCATCAAACACATTTGGTTGTGTCATCATAGTTGTCTCTGACTTGTGGTCAGTCTTGCTCAGGTGGAACAAACTTAAACTTTAGCCTTTTTTTCAATGCTGAATTGAATGTCATTGAGAAAACCGAAAGGTGTCATAATACATTAAAAGTAATCCTAGAAGTAATGATCTATGTAGTTTTTCAAAAGTATCTGTAATCTGATTACAATATTTTTGCTGGTAACGTAACTGATTACCGTTACAGTTTATTTCTAATCAGATTACATGTAACTGATTAAAATGTAATTACATGTAATCAGTTACTCTCCAACCCTGGTTCGGGCTCAGACTGTTCAGGGAGCTGTCTCTTTGAGACGGACCCGATCCGCCATCTGCCGTGCGCTGTAGAAGGACACACTGATGCCCACCGGGGCCATCGTCATGGCGATCTGGTTGATTAACCCGTTCTGCGGCTGCATCTGGACTTTACCTGACACCTGTCTCTGTGAGGAGAAACACACACACACCGACGCACACACAGACACACGGACACACACACAGACACACGGACACACACACAGTCAGACACCCAGTCAGACAGACAGATATGGTTTGGTCGGTGTGTGTCATCTGCCAATAAATATGGGCATCATCTGTACACAACCCGACATGGGCATCATCTGTACACAACCCGACATGAGCATCATCTGTACACAACCCGACATGAGCATCATCTGTACACAACCCGACATGAGCATCATCTGTACACAACCCGACATGAGCATCATCTGTACACAACCCGATATGAGCATCATCTGTACACAACCCGACATGGGCATCATCTGTACACAACCCGACATGAGCATCATCTGTACACAACCCGACATGGGCATCATCTGTACACAACCCGACATGAGCATCATCTGTACACAACCCGACATGAGCATCATCTGTACACAACCCGACATGAGCATCATCTGTACACAACCCGACATGGGCATCATCTGTACACAACCCGACATGAGCATCATCTGTACACAACCCGACATGGGCATCATCTGTACACAACCCGACATGAGCATCATCTGTACACAACCCGACATGAGCATCATCTGTACACAACCCGACATGGGCATCATCTGTACACAACCCGACATGAGCTGGCCTGCACTGCCACACTAGAAACATTTTAAGAGGGAAACGGGGAATTTGAGTTTAGGAAACACAGTGTTCTTTCCACACACAGTGGCATGAGGCCGGAGAACAAAGTCTGCAGACATGAAACAGTGTCACAGAGGGGCAGCTCATATTTAAACCTCTCATCGGACCACTGTGACACATTTCTGTTTCCTGATAGGAAATAACTCTTCGGTGCATAGTTATTTTTATTTACAGCCACGAGAAGGGCATGCAAGCAACTAAATTACAATTTATTTAAAAATGTACAATTCTGCAGAAGCTTCATGTCACGTTCTGACCTTAGTTCCTTTTTTATGTCTTTATTTTAGTTTGGTCAGGGCGTGAGTTGGGGTGGGGTGTTTTGTTCTATACGTTTTATTTCTATGTGTTTGGCCTAGTATGGTTTTCAATAAGAGAGCAGGTGTCGATCGTTGTCTCTGATTGAGAATCATACTTAGGTAGCCTGTTTTCCCACTATGGGTTGTGGGTAGTTGTTTTCCGTTTCAGTGTTTGCACCATTCGGGACTGTTTCGGTTTTCATTTTGATTCTCTTGTTCTTTTTTATTTTTTATTCATTCTCGATTAAAAGTTATTATGGATACGTACCACGCTGCATTTTGGTCCTCCTCTCCTTCCACCAACGAAAGCCGTTACACTTCAAATAATATGAGCTGGTTCATTCAGTCAGAAAAACAGTCATGACGGTTGTATTATATAATCACTTAAGGCCAGAATCCATAGTGCACTATGCCTACTTTATCCTGTGTAGTTTAGACGTCACAACTAGCCGACAGTAAAATCAAAATCAAATATAGATAAACAGTGTGTGCAGAGCATAACCATAAGCTCGAGGTTCAAAATGATCCATAGAAACACTCAAACCTGGAGGAGACTGAAGTATCCAGGGGTCAGGTGCCCCAGTCTGATGATCATGTCTGCGGCTGTGAGTTCTCAGACTAGCCCAGTGTCTGCCTGCGGAGGAATCCATTATTAAATACAATCGTCTCATCGTAATTCCTCAGTTCTCAGGAGATACTGAGGCAAAAAACATAAGCAACACAATGAAAAATTCACTTATTAAAATCAAGACTCAATAATAAGCAAGCCACCTTCCCATATTTACTCCAAAGTCCCCTGGCTCAACCTTCGGGGCAAAACAAGCGAATCAAAAAAGATGTTCCACGGTTAATTAACATACAGACAAATAAGTCCCATAATGATATTCCAAGACTTAAAGGACATACCATACATTCACACTGTAACTACTTGCAAGCCAGGATAAACAAAGAAAGCCCTAATTGGGGGCTATTTGTGATGGGTGAATGGCTACCATACATTCATACTGTAACTACCTGCAGGCCAGGATAAACAAAGAAAGCCCTAATTGGGGGCTATTTGTGATGGGTGAATGGCTACCATACAATGTCAGTCATTATGAGAGGTGGTACTGGAAAGCACTGTAGGCTTAATGCAATACATTTCTTTGCCTATGGATAGAAATGGGTATTATTGCGAAGGAGGGAACTAAACTCCTTCGCAAAAATACACAGCAGAAAATGAACACCTACAGTGTTACAGTAATTCATTTTTGGGTGTTGTTTTCACACTGAATGGCGTAAAGCCTAATTTGCATATTTCCCAGTGTGCCTTGCTTTTCGAGTGATGTAAAGTCACGATGACAGGCAACATAACAAAACCACTGATAACCGTGACATGAGACCAATACCACAATTGAGATATAACTTCAGAAAATTTTAGGAGAAAAGTAAAAAAAGAGCCTTGGGCAGGGAGAGAGCGAGAGAGCGAGAGAGAGAGAGAGAGAGAGCAGAGAGAGCAGAGAGAGCAGAGAGAGAGAGAGAGCAGAGAGAGAGAGAGAGAGAGAGAGCAGAGAGAGAGCAGAGAGAGAGAGAGAGAGACAGACAGAGATAGAGAGAGAGAGAGAGAGAGAGAGAGAAATTGTTACAACACTGTATATATTTAATATGACACTTGTAATGTCTTTATTGTTTTGAAACTTCTGTATGTGTAATGTTTACTGTTAATTCGTTTTGTTTGTTTCACTTTTGTGTATTGTCTACCTCACTTGCTTTGGCAATGTTAACACGTTTCCCATGCCAATAAAGCCCCTTGAATTGAATTGAGAGAGAGAGCAGTTATCCAGGACAGCACAGCATCCAGGAATCCCGCTGAATCCACCCCTTCACCAAGCCCTGCAGCAGCAGCTCTCCTAAATATTTTTTAAAACTTTTCTCCTATAATTTTCTGAAGTTATTTCTCAATTGTGGTATTGGTCTAATGTCATGGTTATCAGTGGTTTCGTTATGTTGCTGTCATCATGACTTTGCATCAGCCTGTAAAAGCTCCAACGGACCACGTATTTCTCAAATGTTGAACCTGTGATACTGACCCTGAACACAGTGGAAACCTGTGATATTGACCCTGAACACAGTGGAAACCTGTGATACTGACCTTGAACACAGTGGAAACCTGTGATACTGACCCTGAACACAGTGGAAACCTGTGATACAGACCCTGGACACACAGTGGAAACCTGTGATACTGACCCTGAACACAGTGGAAACCTGTGATACTGACCCTGAACACAGTGGAAACCTGTGATATTGACCCTGAACACAGTGGACACCTGTGATACTGACCTTGAACACAGTGGAAACCTGTGATACTGACCCTGAACACAGTGGAAACCTGTGATACTGACCCTGAAAACACAGTGGAAACCTGTGATACAGACCCTGGACACACAGTGGAAACCTGTGATATTAACCCTGAACACAGTGGAAACATGTGATACTGACCCTGAACACACAGTGGAAACCTGTGATACTGACCCTGAACACAGTGGAAACCTGTGATACTGACCCTGAACACACAGTGGAAACCTGTGATACTGACCCTGAACACACAGTGGAAACATGTGATACTGACCCTGAACACACAGTGGAAACCTGTGATATTGACCCTGAACACAGTGGAAACCTGTGATACAGACCCTGGACACAGTGGAAACCTGTGATACAGACCCTGGACACAGTGGAAACCTGTGATACTGACCCTGGACACAGTGGAAACCTGTGATACAGACCCTGGACACAGTGGAAACCTGTGATACTGACCCTGGACACAGTGGAAACCTGTGATACTGACCCTAGACACGGTGGAAACCTGTGATACTGACCCTGAACACAGTGGAAACCTGTGATATTAACCCTGGACACAGTGGAAACCTGTGACACTGACCCTGAACACACAGTGGAAACCTGTGATACTGACCCTGAACACACAGTGGAAACCTGTGATACTGACCCTGGACACAGTGGAAACCTGTGATATTAACCCTGAACACACAGTGGAAACCTGTGATACTGACCCTGAACACAGTGGAAACCTGTGATACAGACCCTGGACACAGTGGAAACCTGTGATACTGACCCTGAACACAGTGGAAACCTGTGATATTAACCCTGGACACAGTGGAAACCTGTGATACAGACCCTGGACACAGTGAAAACCTGTGATACTGACCCTGGACACAGTGGAAACCTGTGATACAGACCCTGAACACAGTGGAAACCTGTGATACAGACCCTGAACACAGTGGAAACCTGTGATACTGACCCTGAACACAGTGGAAACCTGTGATACTGACCCTGAACACACAGTGGAAACCTGTGATACTGACCCTGAACACAGTAGAAACCTGTGATATTGACCCTGAACACACAGTGGAAACCTGTGATACTGACCCTGAACACAGTGGAAACCTGTGATACTGACCCTGAACACGGTGGAAACCTGTGATACTGACCCTGAACACAGTGGAAACTTGTGATACAGACCCTGGACACAGTGGAAACTTGTGATACAGACCCTGGACACAGTGGAAACCTGTGATACAGACCCTGAACACAGTGGAAACCTGTGATACTGACCCTGGACACAGTGGAAACCTGTGATACTGACCCTGAACACAGTGGAAACCTGTGATATTGACCCTGGACACAGTGGAAACCTGTGATACTGACCCTGAACACACAGTGGAAACCTGTGATATTGACCCTGAACACAGTGGAAACCTGTGATACTGACCCTGGACACACAGTGGAAACCTGTGATACTGACCCTGGACACAGTGGAAACCTGTGATACTGACCCTGGACACAGTGGAAACCTGTGATACAGACCCTGGACACAGTGGAAACCTGTGATACTGACCCTGAACACAGTGGAAACCTGTGATATTGACCCTGAACACAGTGGAAACCTGTGATACTGACCCTGAACACAGTGGAAACCTGTGATACTGACCCTGAACACAGTGGAAACCTGTGATATTGACCCTGAACACAGTGGAAACCTGTGATACTGACCCTGAACACAGTGGAAACCTGTGATATTGACCCTGAACACAGTGGACACCTGTGATACTGACCTTGAACACAGTGGAAACCTGTGATACTGACCCTGAACACAGTGGAAACATGTGATACTGACCCTGAAAACACAGTGGAAACCTGTGATACAGACCCTGGACACACAGTGGAAACCTGTGATATTAACCCTGAACACAGTGGAAACATGTGATACTGACCCTGAACACACAGTGGAAACCTGTGATACTGACCCTGAACACAGTGGAAACCTGTGATACTGACCCTGAACACACAGTGGAAACCTGTGATACTGACCCTGAACACACAGTGGAAACATGTGATACTGACCCTGAACACACAGTGGAAACCTGTGATATTGACCCTGAACACAGTGGAAACCTGTGATACAGACCCTGGACACAGTGGAAACCTGTGATACAGACCCTGGACACAGTGGAAACCTGTGATACTGACCCTGGACACAGTGGAAACCTGTGATACAGACCCTGGACACAGTGGAAACCTGTGATACTGACCCTGGACACAGTGGAAACCTGTGATACTGACCCTGGACACAGTGGAAACCTGTGATACTGACCCTGAACACAGTGGAAACCTGTGATATTAACCCTGGACACAGTGGAAACCTGTGACACTGACCCTGAACACAGAGTGGAAACCTGTGATACTGACCCTGAACACACAGTGGAAACCTGTGATACTGACCCTGGACACAGTGGAAACCTGTGATATTAACCCTGAACACACAGTGGAAACCTGTGATACTGACCCTGAACACAGTGGAAACCTGTGATACAGACCCTGGACACAGTGGAAACCTGTGATACTGACCCTGAACACAGTGGAAACCTGTGATATTAACCCTGGACACAGTGGAAACCTGTGATACAGACCCTGGACACAGTGAAAACCTGTGATACTGACCCTGGACACAGTGGAAACCTGTGATACAGACCCTGAACACAGTGGAAACCTGTGATACAGACCCTGAACACAGTGGAAACCTGTGATACTGACCCTGAACACAGTGGAAACCTGTGATACTGACCCTGAACACACAGTGGAAACCTGTGATACTGACCCTGAACACAGTAGAAACCTGTGATATTGACCCTGAACACACAGTGGAAACCTGTGATACTGACCCTGAACACAGTGGAAACCTGTGATACTGACCCTGAACACACAGTGGAAACCTGTGATATTGACCCTGAACACAGTGGAAACCTGTGATACTGACCCTGGACACACAGTGGAAACCTGTGATACTGACCCTGGACACAGTGGAAACCTGTGATACTGACCCTGGACACAGTGGAAACCTGTGATACAGACCCTGGACACAGTGGAAACCTGTGATACTGACCCTGAACACAGTGGAAACCTGTGATATTGACCCTGAACACAGTGGAAACCTGTGATACTGACCCTGAACACAGTGGAAACCTGTGATACTGACCCTGAACACAGTGGAAACCTGTGATATTGACCCTGAACACAGTGGAAACCTGTGATACTGACCCTGAACACAGTGGAAACCTGTGATATTGACCCTGAACACAGTGGACACCTGTGATACTGACCTTGAACACAGTGGAAACCTGTGATACTGACCCTGAACACAGTGGAAACATGTGATACTGACCCTGAAAACACAGTGGAAACCTGTGATACAGACCCTGGACACACAGTGGAAACCTGTGATATTAACCCTGAACACAGTGTAAACATGTGATACTGACCCTGAACACACAGTGGAAACCTGTGATACTGACCCTGAACACAGTGGAAACCTGTGATATTGACCCTGGACACAGTGGAAACCTGTGATACTGACCCTGGACACAGTGGAAACCTGTGATACAGACCCTGGACACAGTGGAAACCTGTGATACTGACCCTGGACACAGTGGAAACCTGTGATACTGACCCTGGACACAGTGAAAACCTGTGATACTGACCCTGGACACAGTGGAAACCTGTGATATTGACCCTGAACACAGTGGAAACCTGTGATACAGACCCTGAACACAGTGGAAACCTGTGATACTGACCCTGAACACAGTGGAAACCTGTGATACTGACCCTGAACACACAGTGGAAACCTGTGATACTGACCCTGAACACAGTGGAAACCTGTGATATTAACCCTGGACACAGTGGAAACCTGTGATACAGACCCTGGACACAGTGAAAACCTGTGAAACTGACCCTGGACACAGTGGAAACCTGTGATACAGACCCTGAACACAGTGGAAACCTGTGATACAGACCCTGAACACAGTGGAAACCTGTGATACTGACCCTGAACACAGTGGAAACCTGTGATACTGACCCTGAACACACAGTGGAAACCTGTGATACTGACCCTGAACACAGTAGAAACCTGTGATATTGACCCTGAACACACAGTGGAAACCTGTGATACTGACCCTGAACACAGTGGAAACCTGTGATACTGACCCTGAACACAGTGGAAACCTGTGATACTGACCCTGAACACAGTTGAAACCTGTGATACAGACCCTGAACACAGTGGAAACCTGTGATACAGACCCTGGACACAGTGGAAACCTGTGATACAGACCCTGAACACAGTGGAAACCTGTGATACTGACCGTGGACACAGTGGAAACCTGTGATACTGACCCTGAACACAGTGGAAACCTGTGATATTGACCCTGGACAGAGTGGAAACCTGTGATTCTGACCCTGAACACACAGTGGAAACCTGTGATATTGACCCTGAACACAGTGGAAACCTTTGATACTGACCCTGGACACACAGTGGAAACCTGTGATACTGACCCTGGCCACAGTGGAAACCTGTGATACTGACCCTGGACACAGTGGAAACCTGTGATACAGACCCTGGACACAGTGGAAACCTGTGATACTGACCCTGAACACAGTGGAAACCTGTGATACTGACCCTGAACACAGTGGAAACCTGTGATACTGACCCTGAACACAGTGGAAACCTGTGATACTGACCCTGAACACAGTGGAAACCTGTGATATTGACCCTGAACACAGTGGAAACCTGTGATATTGACCCTGAACACAGTGGAAACCTGTGATATTGACCCTGAACACAGTGGACACCTGTGATACTGACCTTGAACACAGTGGAAACCTGTGATACTGACCCTGAACACAGTGGAAACATGTGATACTGACCCTGAAAACACAGTGGAAACCTGTGATACAGACCCTGGACACACAGTGGAAACCTGTGATATTAACCCTGAACACAGTGGAAACATGTGATACTGACCCTGAACACACAGTGGAAACCTGTGATACTGACCCTGAACACAGTGGAAACCTGTGATACTGACCCTGAACACACAGTGGAAACCTGTGATACTGACCCTGAACACACAGTGGAAACATGTGATACTGACCCTGAACACACAGTGGAAACCTGTGATATTGACCCTGAACACAGTGGAAACCTGTGATACAGACCCTGGACACAGTGGAAACCTGTGATACAGACCCTGGACACAGTGGAAACCTGTGATACTGACCCTGGACACAGTGGAAACCTGTGATACAGACCCTGGACACAGTGGAAACCTGTGATACTGACCCTGGACACAGTGGAAACCTGTGATACTGACCCTGGACACAGTGGAAACCTGTGATACTGACCCTGAACACAGTGGAAACCTGTGATATTAACCCTGGACACAGTGGAAACCTGTGACACTGACCCTGAACACACAGTGGAAACCTGTGATACTGACCCTGAACACACAGTGGAAACCTGTGATACTGACCCTGGACACAGTGGAAACCTGTGATATTAACCCTGAACACACAGTGGAAACCTGTGACACTGACCCTGAACACAGTGGAAACCTGTGATACAGACCCTGGACACAGTGGAAACCTGTGATACTGACCCTGAATACAGTGGAAACCTGTGATATTAACCCTGGACACAGTGGAAACCTGTGATACAGACCCTGGACACAGTGAAAACCTGTGATACTGACCCTGGACACAGTGGAAACCTGTGATACAGACCCTGAACACAGTGGAAACCTGTGATACAGACCCTGAACACAGTGGAAACCTGTGATACTGACCCTGAACACAGTGGAAACCTGTGATACTGACCCTGAACACACAGTGGAAACCTGTGATACTGACCCTGAACACAGTGGAAACCTGTGATATTGACCCTGAACACACAGTGGAAACCTGTGATACTGACCCTGGACACAGTGGAAACCTGTGATACTGACCCTGAACACAGTGGAAACCTGTGATACTGACCCTGAACACACAGTGGAAACCTGTGATACTGACCCTGAACACAGTGGAAACCTGTGATATTGACCCTGAACACACAGTGGAAACCTGTGATACTGACCCTGGACACAGTGGAAACCTGTGATACTGACCCTGAACACAGTGGAAACCTGTGATATTAACCCTGGACACAGTGGAAACCTGTGACACTGACCCTGAACACACAGTGGAAACCTGTGATACTGACCCTGAACACACAGTGGAAACCTGTGATACTGACCCTGGACACAGTGGAAACCTGTGATATTAACCCTGAACACACAGTGGAAACCTGTGACACTGACCCTGAACACAGTGGAAACCTGTGATACAGACCCTGGACACAGTGGAAACCTGTGATACAGACCCTGGACACAGTGGAAACCTGTGATACTGACCCTGAATACAGTGGAAACCTGTGATATTAACCCTGGACACAGTGGAAACCTGTGATACAGACCCTGGTCACAGTGAAAACCTGTGATACTGACCCTGGAGACAGTGGAAACCTGTGATACAGACCCTGAACACAGTGGAAACCTGTGATACAGACCCTGAACACAGTGGAAACCTGTGATACTGACCCTGAACACAGTGGAAACCTGTGATACTGACCCTGAACACACAGTGGAAACCTGTGATACTGACCCTGAACACAGTGGAAACCTGTGATATTGACCCTGAACACAGTGGAAACCTGTGATACTGACCCTGGACACAGTGGAAACCTGTGATACTGACCCTGAACACAGTGGAAACCTGTGATACTGACCCTGAACACACAGTGGAAACCTGTGATACTGACCCTGAACACAGTGGAAACCTGTGATATTGACCCTGAACACACAGTGGAAACCTGTGATACTGACCCTGGACACAGTGGAAACCTGTGATACTAACCCTGAACACACAGTGGAAACCTGTGATGCTGACCCTGAACACAGTGGAAACCTGTGATACTGACCCTGGACACAGTGGAAACCTGTGATATTGACCCTGAACACAGTGGAAACCTGTGATACAGACCCTGAACACAGTGGAAACATGTGATACTGACCCTGAACACAGTGGAAACCTGTGATACTGACCCTGAACATACAGTGGAAACCTGTGATACTGACCCTGAACACAGTGGAAACCTGTGATATTGACCCTGAACACACAGTGGAAACCTGTGATACTGACCCTGGACACAGTGGAAACCTGTGATACTGACCCTGAACACAGTGGAAACCTGTGATACTGACCCTGAACACACAGTGGAAACCTGTGATACTGACCCTGAACACAGTGGAAACCTGTGATACTGACCCTGAACACACAGTGGAAACCTGTGATACTGACCCTGGACACAGTGGAAACCTGTGATACTAACCCTGAACACACAGTGGAAACCTGTGATGCTGACCCTGAACACAGTGGAAACCTGTGATACTGACCCTGAACACAGTGGAAACCTGTGATACTGACCCTGAACACAGTGGAAACCTGTGATACTGACCCTGAACACAGTGGAAACCTGTGACACTGACCCTGAACACATGGAAACCTGTGATACTGACCCTGAACACAGTTGAAACCTGTGATACAGACCCTGAACACAGTGGAAACCTGTGATACAGACCCTGAACACAGTGGAAACCTGTGATACTGACCCTGGACACAGTGGAAACCTGTGATACTGACCCTGAACACAGTGGAAACCTGTGATATTGACCCTGGACACAGTGGAAACCTGTGATACTGACCCTGAACACACAGTGGAAACCTGTGATATTGACCCTGAACACAGTGGAAACCTGTGATACTGACCCTGGACACACAGTGGAAACCTGTGATACTGACCCTGGACACAGTGGAAACCTGTGATACTGACCCTGGACACAGTGGAAACCTGTGATACAGACCCTGGACACAGTGGAAACCTGTGATACTGACCCTGAACACAGTGGAAACCTGTGATATTGACCCTGAACACAGTGGAAACCTGTGATACTGACCCTGAACACAGTGGAAACCTGTGATACTGACCCTGAACACAGTGGAAACCTGTGATATTGACCCTGAACACAGTGGACACCTGTGATACTGACCTTGAACACAGTGGAAACCTGTGATACTGACCCTGAACACACAGTGGAAACCTGTGATACTGACCCTGAACACAGTGGAAACCTGTGATATTGACCCTGAACACACAGTGGAAACCTGTGATACTGACCCTGGACACAGTGGAAACCTGTGATACTAACCCTGAACACACAGTGGAAACCTGTGATGCTGACCCTGAACACAGTGGAAACCTGTGATACTGACCCTGAACACAGTGGAAACCTGTGATACTGACCCTGAACACAGTGGAAACCTGTAATACTGACCCTGAACACAGTGGAAACCTGTGATACTGACCCTGAACACAGTTGAAACCTGTGATACTGACCCTGAACACAGTTGAAACCTGTGATACAGACCCTGAACACAGTGGAAACCTGTGATACAGACCCTGGACACAGTGGAAACCTGTGATACTGACCCTGGACACAGTGGAAACCTGTGATACTGACCCTGGACACAGTGGAAACCTGTGATACTGACCCTGAACACAGTGGAAACCTGTGATATTGACCCTGGACACAGTGGAAACCTGTGATACTGACCCTGAACACACAGTGGAAACCTGTGATATTGACCCTGAACACAGTGGAAACCTGTGATACTGACCCTGGACACACAGTGGAAACCTGTGATACTGACCCTGGACACAGTGGAAACCTGTGATACTGACCCTGGACACAGTGGAAACCTGTGATACAGACCCTGGACACAGTGGAAACCGGTGATACTGACCCTGAACACAGTGGAAACCTGTGATATTGACCCTGAACACAGTGGAAACCTGTGATATTGACCCTGACCACAGTGGAAACCTGTGATAGGACACAGAGGAAGCTCCAGTGTGTCCCTAGTCTTTTGTACACCCCAGCCCCATCCCATCCAGTAAAATATCAATGGACTCAGTCTGGCCTACTGCATAAATGCCTCTGTCTGTCAGATAAGATTTTAATCATCCATTTTAAAAATGGGAGAGAGAGGATATGAGAGGAGATGAGAGAGAGAGGAGATGATAGAGGAGACAGAGGAGATGAGAGAGAGAGAGAGAGAGGATAGAGAGGAGATGAGAGAGAGAGGAGAGAGAGGATATGAGAGAGAGAGTGTAACGGGTGACGCTCTCCTCATCCTCGGACGAGGTGAGGAGAGAAGGATCCTCAGACCAAAACGCAGGCTTAGGGAAATAAGCCATCTTTATTATAAAATATGATGGCAACACGAAACGAAACAAAACACTTTAACAAGCTTACAAAATAACAAAACGACGTTGACGCAACCTGAACATAAACTTACATAACTAAACATAAACTTACGTACAGGAAACAGACGACATCGAAACGAAACTAAACAAACAAACGCTACAGTCCTATGTGGTACGAACATACATACAGACACAGGAGACAATCACCCACAAACAAACAGTGAGAATGCCCTACCTAAATATGACTCTTAATTAGAGGCAAACGCAAACCACCTGCCTCTAATCAAGAGCCATACCAGGCAAACCGAAACCAACATAGAAACAGATAACATAGAATGCCCACCCAACCTCACGTCCTGACCAACTAACACACAAAAACTAACATAAATAGGTCAGGAACGTGACAGTACCCCCCCCACAAGGTGCGAACTCCGGACGCACCAGCACAAAGTCTAGGGGAGGGTCTGGGTGGGCATCTAACCACGGTGGTGGCTCAGGCTCCGGGCGCGGTTCCCACCCCACCATAATCCATCCTAGCCCCCTCCCTTCAAGAATGTCCACCCTCTTACTTCCCCCACAAAATCCTCCTAATAACATATCTAATAATGACAATAACGGGACAGAGAGATAAACCAAGACAGAGGGATAGATAAGACTATAGAGGTAGATAAAGATAGAGAGGGAGATCAGGATAGAGGGGCAACTCCGGACTGAAAGGCAGCTCCGGACAGAGAGACAGCTCTGGACTGATGGGCAGTTCTGGGTATCTAGCCTTTTCAGGCTGAAGGGCAGCTCATGGCTGACTGACGACTCTCGATGCTCATGGCTGGCTGACGGCTCTCGACGCTCATGGCAGGCTGACGGCTCTCGACGCTCATGGCAGGCTGACGGCTCTCGACGCTCATGGCGCTCTGACGGCTCTCGACGCTCATGGCGCTCTGACGGCTCTGGCTGCTCATGGCGCTCTGACGGCTCTGGCTGCTCATGGCGCTCTGGCGGCTCTGGCTGCTCATGGCGCTCTGACGGCTCTGGCTGCTCATGGCGCTCTGACGGCTCTGGCTGCTCATGGCGCTCTGACGGCTCTGGCAGATCCTGTCTGGTTGGCGGCTCTGGCAGATCCTGTCTGGTTGGCGGCTCTGGCAGATCCTGTCTGGTTGGCGGCTCTGGCAGATCCTGTCTGGTTGGCGGCTCTGGCAGATCCTGTCTGGTTGGCGGCTCTGGCAGATCCTGTCTGGTTGGCGGCTCTGGCAGATCCTGTCTGGTTGGCGGCTCTGGCAGATCCTGTCTGGTTGGCGGCTCTGGCAGATCCTGTCTGGCTGACGGCTCTAGCGGCTCCTGTCTGGCTGACGGCTCTAGCGGCTCCTGTCTGGCTGACGGCTCTGTAGGCTCATGGCAGACGGGCGGCTTTGCAGGCTCATGGCAGACGGGCGGCTTTGCAGGCTCCTGGCAGACGGATGGCTCAGACGGCGCTGGGGAGACGGATGGCTCAGATGGCGCTGGGGAGACGGATGGCTCAGATGGCGCTGGGGAGACGGATGGCTCAGATGGCGCTGGGGAGACGGATGGCTCAGATGGCGCTGGGGAGACGGATGGCTCTGGCCGGATATGGCGCACTGTAGACCTGGTGCGTGGTGCCGGAACTGGAGGCACCGTGCTAATGACAAGCACCTTCCTACTAGTGCGGGGAGCAGGAACAGGGCACACTGTATTCTCAAAGCCTACTCTATCCCTGATGCGTGGTACCGGCACTGGTGACGCCGGGCTGAGGACAAGCACATCAGGATTAGTAGGGGGAGAATATACAGTGTGTATAGGGCTCTGGAGACGCACTGGTAGCTTAGTGCGTGGGGCCGGAACTGGAGGCACCGGGCTAGATACACGCACTACAGGGAGAGTGCGTGGAGGAGGAACAGGGCTCAGGATACGCACTGGTAGCCTAGTGCGTAGTGTATACACTGTAGGTACTAGGCTGGGGCGGGGAGGTGGTGCCGGAAATACCGGACCGTGGAGGCGTACTGGCACTCTTGAGCATTGAACCTGCCCAACCTTACCTGGTTGAATGCTCCCGGTTGCCCGACCAGTGCGGGGAGGTGGAATAACCCGCACCGGCCTATGTAGGCGAACCGGAGAAACCATGCGTAAGGCCGGTGCCATGTATGCCGGCCCGAGGAGACGCACTGGAGACCAGACGCGTTGAGCCGGCCTCATGACACCTGGCTCAATACTCAATCTAGCCCTACCAGTGCGGGGAGGTGGAATAACCCGCACTGGGCTATGCACTCGTACAGGAGACACCGTGCGCTCTACTGCGTAACACGGCGCCTGCCCGTACTCCCGCTCTCCACGGTAAGCCTGGGAAGTGGGCGCAGGTCTCCTACCTGCCCTTGGCCCACTATCTCCTAGCCCCCCCCCAAGAAATTTTTGGGAATTACTCACGGGCTTTTTTGGCTTCCGTGCCAGACGCGTTCCCTCATAGCTCCGGTTCCTCTCCCCGGTAGCCTCTGCTCTCCTCCGTGCCTCCAGCTCAGCTTTGGGACGGCGATTTTCTCCTGCCTTAGCCCAGGGACCTTCTCCATTCATTATTTGCTCCCATGTCCAGAAATCCTTTCTCTCCTGTCCCTTACTCCGTTTCGTTTTCCCTTGCCGCTTGGTCTTAGCTTGGTGGGTGATTCTGTAACGGGTGACGCTCTCCTCATCCTCGGACGAGGTGAGGAGAGAAGGATCCTCAGACCAAAACGCAGGCTTAGGGAAATAAGCCATCTTTATTATAAAATATGATGGCAACACAAAACGAAACAAAACACTTTAACAAGCTTACAAAATAACAAAACGACGTTGACGCAACCTGAACATAAACTTACATAACTAAACATAAACTTACGTACAGGAAACAGACGACATCGAAACGAAACTAAACAAACAAACGCTACAGTCCTATGTGGTACGAACATACATACAGACACAGGAGACAATCACCCACAAACAAACAGTGAGAATGCCCTACCTAAATATGACTCTTAATTAGAGGCAAACGCAAACCACCTGCCTCTAATCAAGAGCCATACCAGGCAAACCGAAACCAACATAGAAACAGATAACATAGAATGCCCACCCAACCTCACGTCCTGACCAACTAACACACAAAAACTAACATAAATAGGTCAGGAACGTGACAGAGAGAGGAGAGAGAGGAGATGAGAGAGGAGAGAGGATAGAGAGGAGAGAGAGTGACAGAGAGGAGAGAGAGGAGAGAGCTTCTGTGCGAAATTATAGAACACGTGTTAATACTCTGCAGTGGGTTATAGAACACGTCCAGGGCTCTGGAGACGCACTGGAAGCCTGGTGCGTGGTGTAGGCACTGTTATAGAACACGTGTTCAGGCTTCCAGACCCCTTTTTCGCACCAGGCTTCCAGACCCCTTTTTCATGGCATGACCATTGTAATACTCCTTTACATTGAAAAAGTATTTGAAAATATATGTGGAAGAATGTCATGTTCTTCAAACACATCCAGCATGAGAGGAGTCACTGTTGACGACCACAAACCATAGACATTTCCTTTAAATGGAAATGACAACATTTCCAAACCCCCCCAAAAAATGCAGGAAAGCGCCAAATTCCCCCGTCTTTACCCACTGTTTGTCTTGTTTAGCGTTGGTGTTCATATATTCTTTGTTAATAGTCTGCAGGAAAGGCCAGTCAATCTGTTAAGGGAGGGGAGGGTACAATACAACATGCTGATTGTGGGCTCCTAAATGACTTCATCCCACAGTCAGCATACTCAGTAAACTGAGACATTATTACACAACAGCAGATGCTGGTAGCATATTGATCTGAATGTAACCATTAATCGCATCGCAAAATCATGTATGTGATCACGAAACATGTAAACACCAACTGACCCACAGAACCATAAAAAATACAAAGTTAGAGTCCTTTAGGTCAACACGTTTGTAGTAAAAGAGAGATACAAACCTTGAATAAACCGTTTACTTCAGGCTATTTACAGAATCCGTTTTCTTTCCTTTGGGATTTCCGAGTGATGATGACTGCAGAATATAAGAATTAAGTCAATTAAAAGAAACTGACAGACAATTACGACTGTCTGTGTCTGTCATGTTTGTAACTGAAAAACTAAACAAAAATGATGGGCATTGACTTACCACTAATAATGTTCAACAATAACAGGATGGCAGCATGTAATTTATACTCAAATATTTGACTTGTATTCTTCAAACTATTGAATAAGAAATGACTTAAATATTCACACAGAAATGTAAGGACACAACACAACCACTGCTGGAGGTCATTTTGCAGGGCTCTGGCAGTGCACCTCCTTGCACAAAGGCGGAGGTAGCGGTCCTGCTGCTGGGTTGTTGCCCTCCTACGTCCTCCTCCATGTCTCCTGATGTACTGGCCTGTCTCCTGGTAGCACCTCCATGCTCTGGACACTACGCTGACAGACACAGCAAACCTTTTTGCCACAGCTCGCATTGATGTGCCATCCTGGATGAACTGCACTACCTGAGCCACTTGTGTGGGTTGTAGACTCCGTCTCATGCTACCACTAGAGTGAGAGCACCGCCAGCATTCAAAAGTGACCAAAACATCAGCCAGGAAGCATAGGAACGGAGAAGTGGTCTGTGGTCACCACCTGCAGAATCACTCTTTTTTTGGGGGTGTCTTGCTAATTGCCTATAATTTCCACCTTTTGTCTATTCCATTTGCACAACAGCATGTGAAATTTATTGTCAATCAGTGTTGCTTCCTAAGTGGACAGTTTGATTTCACAGAAGTGTGATTGACTTGGAGTTACATTGTGTTGTTTAAGTGTTCCCTTTATTTTTTTGAGCAGTGTACTTTTTACTCCATACATTTTCCCTGACACCCAAAAGTACTTATTACATTTTGAATGCTTAGCAGGACAGGAAAAATGGTCTAATTCACACACCAATCAATAGAACATCCCTGGTCATCCCTACTGCCTCTTATCTATAAGACGTCATTGTAAATAAGAATGTGTTCTTAACTAACTTGCCTAGTTAAATAAAGGTTCAATTTTTAAAAATCTGGTGGACTCACTAAACATAAATGCTTCATTTGTAAATTATGTCTTGAGTGTTGGAATGTGCCCCTAGCTATCCTTAAATAAATTTAAAAACAAGAAAATGGTGCCATCTTAATATAATATTCTTAATATAAGGAGTTTTACATGATTTGTACTTGTACTTTTACTTTGATACCTACGTATATTTGAGCAATTACATTTACTTAAGTAATTTACTCAAGTCGTTTTTTACAGGGTTACTTTCACTTGAGTCATTTTCTATTAAGGTATCTTTACTTTCACTCAAGTATGACACCTGGGTACTTTTTCCACCACTGTGTACAACTCAAGGTTTTCAGGTAGTTGCCATTAAAAACATTGCAAATACCTGGAAGAATTATAACTACCTGTACTTTCAATGCATCTCACAAAAACACCCACTTATATGGATGTGTTGGCATCGGACCATAACTCAATGCGACCAATACACCGAAGTGCGCATGTATACGTTACTATGGTTATCACCCCTACTATGGCAAGCAGAAGATACCAAACAGTACAAACTCGAAACGCATACTTCCCCGTTGTGACACACCGGAAGTAGGTTTGGTGTCAGTTTATCCACAGTTTCTATCTTTGGCTTCGCCTTCATTTCCTACTCAGAATAACAACAACAAAGACAGATTTATAACAAATAATTCTTCAAATCGTCTCAAATAAAGGAATAGACTCTGAATCGGAGAGATAGAGCACAGCCAGCTATGCTGACAGATGCAGGTTAGCGCGCTATTTCCATACTATGACGATATTGTCTGACAGCTCAGCTTTTGAGCTAACGCTAGCCAGTTTAACGGCTAGCCAGCGGAACATTTGCATATCCACATTGCTGTTAGTTTTGGGCAGCTAAGTAATGGTCGATGGGGCAGCACGTAAGCTTCATGTTGGAAATCTAGTATTACTTAATTAATAATACACGAGAGGTCATGTGTTATGACATGTTTTATCTAGGCTGTGACATGGTCACATTCAGTGATATGATATGTGGTTAATTTACAGATTATACAGTGAATGCTTCAGGTGCTCGGCGTGCCAAGAAGAGGACAGCAATGGAGTCATCATCTGGGGATGGTCAGTCGTCCCTTCGCTCCTCCGGTAGACAGGTCAACGTCAGAATGAAGCGCTGTAATAATCCTCCACCTGGACAGGTATATGTGCACCCTAATATTAGACAAAACAGACTTCATACAGTTGCTTTGGGACAAACCAGAGCTGGCAGATCAAGTATTTTACCTGAGCTAGGCACAATACTAGATCTGTCGGCTCTGGCTAGTTTGGGACTGTGTGGTGTAGTGAGACCACCTTTTTTCAGTCATTCTCACCCACTTTACCCATTGCCATCTAGTCAGCCCATTAAGAGCCTCCTGCCTTTTACCAATCTCTCTGCTTTCAGTAATGAACATATTTTCCTTGATATTGAAGTCTGTCTGTCATTGGATTCCAGACTAAAAGAAAAGCCACTGACACAGAGGAAGAAGAGGACCAATCTGAGAAGAAGTACAGAAAGTGTGAAAAGGCTGGATGCTCGGCCACATACCCAGTGTGCTTTGCTAGTGCCTCTGAAAGGTATCATCAAATATTTTTTATAATTTAACCAAGATAGACAACAGCCTGTCATTACAAATGGGAACAAATGAGTCATAGTGGGCAGAATAAGCAAGGAGGTGGTTAGAGCCAAGCACGAGCTAGCGAGATCCTATTGGTGCTTTCTAGTTACATTTGCATATTTCCGTTAGGGAACACCTACTCTGAAGTGCTCGTGTGCAATAACTCAATTTGCCTTTGCACTCCTTCTAAACAATGACGTTTTTACAAGCTTTGGAAAAGCGTAAAGTCTACAAAACTTTGTCCACTCTGTTTGTAACAGATTGTAGTTTTGGGAACAGAAAACTGTATTGAGATCAAATGTTTCATCAATGAGTAAATTATCAGAATGTCGGCCAAAATCCATCCACTGCTAGCCATTGGGCTTTCTCTCACTACCATATTTGGTATTGAGTGGATACGCCAACCGGATACTTCACATTTATACATCTGGTGAAATATCTATCTCATTGTTCTATTTGTGGTATCATCTCCTGTTTTTACTTCACTGGTGGTTTCCAGAGAGAGTCATTGGCAGCTGTGTCTGAAATCTGTCTTGCCTACTACTTACTAAAACTACATACTGTGTACTACGTACTATTTAGAATGTACTGTTTAGTACAAATGAATGCAGTAAGCAACTAATATCAACATACTACTCGTCATCTGATGCACAATTGCGTTGATTCCCGCCGCTTGTTTATTTTGGTACAGCGCGTCACCTTCTCTGATTATTAGCTGTTGTCAAACACACATGCGTCTGGAAAGACGATTTTTTTCCCCCTCAGTAGTGTGCAGTGAATTGTACTAGATGAAAAGCCGAAATGAGTAGGATATCCTGGCATTTAAAGCATACTAAGTTTTTGAAATTTCATATAAGTCATATATGTTCTATTTTCGTATGCCTACTATTTAGAACGCAAGTATGGGAGTTCTGCCACTGTCTTACATCAAATAGTGTGACGATTCTGCCTGCACCGATCAGTTGAGGGACAAGCGTCCCGTATGAGTGATGTCACCTGTTGGAACATAATGGAGAGAAAATATGACGTCACATTCAGTGTGTTGAGTACTTGCTGACAGGTTTCTTACTGCTCTCCCTCTTTCTTTCAGGTGCGCCAAAAACGGCTACACTTCTCGGTGGTACCATTTGTCCTGCGGGGAGCACTTTTGCAATGAGTGTTTTGATCACTACTATAGAAGGTTAACAGTCTAATTTAAAAAATAACATTGTCATTTTGTCAAACACGTCATCATAGACACCTGTTCTCTGTTGATCTGAATGTAATGGCTATATCTTTCCTTGGTTTATCAGTCACAAAGATGGCTATGAGACATATGCATCCTGGAAGAGGGTTTGGACTGGCAATGGGAAGAGTGAGCCAAGTCTGAAAGCTTTCATGGCAGATCAACAGCTTCCATACTGGGTGAGAGCAACACAGCTTCCTTTCAACCTGAAATGTCTAGCTAACTGGCATAGTATTCAGGTCAATGCAACCACTTTCCATCAAGTGAGTAATTCCAACACATTCACTCCAATGTGATTGGTTTCCAGGTCCAATGTACTAAGCCAGACTGTGGGAAATGGCGTCAGCTAACCAAGGAGATCCAGCTCACTGCCTCACTAGCAGCCACGTATCGCTGTGGCATGAAGTTCAACAATGTCAAGGTAAACAGGAAGTAGCAGGAGGAAGAGACAACAACATAATCAACAATAACTTGATTGACATTTCATGATAGTGCCATAATATCACGTGTTTACATCTACAGACCGAAGGGCCAGACCAGTGCTCCCTGCCAGAAGATTTGGTGAGTGACTGTCTTTAAAAATGACCTTCTGAGTTCCTTCATTTTCAGTCAACAATTTAAAGTATCACTGCAGCCTTGTCCTTATTCAGAACCTTGTTGTGTTCCACAGAGAGTGGCGGAGGTGATCGACAGCTGGTGGCATTCCATGCTGATCCTGCCCCCTTTATTTAAGGACAGCCCGGCCAACCCTTTCCTCACAGCGTACTATCCCGACTGTGTGGGCATGAGCCCCTCAGGATCCACCAGCAACCACTCTCATGCTGAGTTGAGGGCAGAGCACTGCAGAGCCGTCCCACCACAGAGTAAGTCCATCCGGGGTGAGAAGAGAATCCACATCTCAACCCTGGTGCTCTACTTCACAGAGAAGGGAGTACGACCCAGAGCTAAGGAACCAGTAAATTGCCAAGTAGTTAATATCCATAATAAAATGGGTGGTTCGAGCCCGGAATGCTGATTGGCTGACAGCCATGGTATATCTGACCGTATAGCACCGGTATGATAAAACATGTATTTGTACTGACCTAATTACGTTGTTAACCAGTTTATAATAGTAACAAGGCACCTCAGGAGTTTGTGGTATATGGCCAATATACCACGGCTAATGGGTGTGTCCAGGCACTCCACGGTGCGTTGTGTCTAAGAACAGCCTTTAGCCGTTGTATATTGGCCATATACCACACCCCCTCGTGCCTTATTGCTGAAGTAGGATACTTTTGTTTCTATTATCTTAGCTAGTCTGTTGAACCACCAGTCACACATGGTCAGTAAATACATGTTCAACAACTCATACTTTGTGTTCAGTTCCAGGGCTGTGTCCATACTTCCAGCCCTTTTACCAGCCCAACGAGTGTGGGAAGGCCTTGTGTGTGCGACCCGACATGATGGAGCTGGATGAACTCTATGAGTTTCCAGAGTTTTCCCGTGACCCCACCATGTACCTGGCCCTGCGCAACCTCATCCTAGCCTCCTGGCACAGAGGCTGTAAGGTAGCCAGACAGATAAGTCCTACACTGTTTAAATTAGACACTTTTTGGGAGCGTCATAGTAGTAATAATAATAATTAATAGATTTTTGTTGTTGTTGTTACAAACAAGAATCTCAAAGTTACTTTGAAAACAAAAATAAATGTAGAGGTCTGTCAGTTCACGGTTGGTGGTCTTTCACAGCTTCAGAGGCAGTTGGGAAAGACAGTCAGTAGCTTGAGCGGAGGGAGCGTCGATGATAGACAGGCAGGGAGAAACGTCAGTCAGATACTGGTAGACAGGCGTAGAGCTCTTCATCAGACACGCCGTCTCCTCTTCCTCCATAGGTAGGCTGGATCATCCACTAGCGTCCACCTGGTTTGTGTGGACTACTTTCTTTTTCCACATGTTATTTCACATACCCAGCCATCTAGTCACGTACCTATATTTGATGAGAGACTAATAGAATAGTGAGGAAAAACAATGTAGTTACATGACCTAGGAGAAATTACATGCATTTTCTATCAATTAAACACAACAGGGCCTGGTGATAATGATTAAATACGTCCCTTCCTCTCATGTCTAGGAGGTGCTGACACCCCAGAACTGTGCTCCCCACATCATTGTGCGAGGGCTGGTGCGTGTGCGTTGTGTACAGGAAATGGACAGGGTGCTTCTCTTCATGACCAGGAAGGGTCTGATCAACACTGGGGTTCTATCAGTCAAACAGCCCCTGCTTCCTGAGCGCTACCACAACGTGAGTGTGTCTCATCTTCTACCGTCAACTTTGTCCAGGTATGTTCTGCAGCTCATACAGAATTTTTGTTGGTCTTTGCAGAAGAACGTGATTGTGATTGGAGCCGGGGCATCGGGGCTGGCTGCTGCGCGGCAACTGCAAAACTTTGGCATGCAGGTAATATTTGAAGATTAAAATGTAGAACTACGGCCTCCCGGGTGGCGCAGTGGTCTAGGGCACTGCATCGCAGTGCTAACTGCGCCACCAGAGTCTCTGGGTTCGCGCCCAGGCTCTGTCGCAGCCGGCCGCGACCGGGAGGTCCGTGGGGCGACGCACAATTGGCATAGCGTCGTCCGGGGTAGGGAGGGTTTGGCCGGTAGGGATATCCTTGTCTCATCGCGCTCCAGCGACTCCTGTGGCGGGCCGGGCGCAGTGCGCGCCAACCAAGGGGGCCAGGTACACGGTGTTTCCTCCGACACATTGGTGCGGCTGGCTTCCGGGTTGGAGGCGCGCTGTGTTAAGAAGCAGTACGGCTGGTTGGGTTGTGCTTCGGAGGACGCATGGCTTTCGACCTTCGTCTCTCCCGAGCCCGTACGGGAGTTGTAGCGATGAGACAAGGTAGTAATTACTAGCGATTGGATACCACGAAAATTGGGGCGAAAAGGGGGTAAAAAAAAAAAAAAAACAAAAAAAAAAAAAACAAATGTAGAACTACTTCAAGTGTTCATTTTTGTTTTCGATGTTTTGACCATACCCAGTTAGCACATAATGTTCTGAGAACCTTATGTTTCTTAGAGCTTGGTGAGAGCGTGGTTGTCCTATGGTAATTCCCAGGACTTCCTACAATGTTCTGGGAATGGTGCAGGATACCCAGCTAGCACGTAACATTCTGAGAACCATATGTTCCTTAGGTGGGAATTTCAGTACTTCAACATAACGTTTCCCCATGATTCTATTTAAAATACATTTCTCAAATTGTTCAGAGAACGTTAAGAAACAATGTTCTGCTGTGGGAACTTCAGAACTTCAGCATAACGTTTTCTACAGGTTTCCTCATGGTTCTATTTAAAGTCATTTTCTCAGAACATTATGAAAACTTTCCATAAAAACCACAGATAACATTAGTAACGTTCAAAGAACGTTCTGAGAATGTTATTTAAAAATATATACATTCTTCAACAAAACTCTATCTTGTTACGTGTGTTCAGATGTGTTGGCCGAGTCCACTAATTGGCCACACCTGATCTTAATGAGTGCTTGTTTCCTTAGAAATGGGGTCTGTTTGAATAGATAAAAATTAACAGCTTTGTATGAGTAAAAAAACATGGTATGCTAGCTCAATCCTGGTGGCACAGAGGACTAATTCCATGGATAGAGAACAGAAGATCATATGTTTGAATCTCACCGATGCCGTGCCACAATAAAAAAAAAGAAATGTTTGCATGATTAATGCCTAAGAAAATTCATTTCCATGTGTCCTATCTGTGCTTGGAGTTCAAAAAGTGAACCCAAACTAAGCTAGCAGTGTTGTTAAAAGTCTTATTGAACATGTTCTCAGAACGTTATTTAATTACCTTCAAATAACCTATCATTTTTGTTCTCAGAACCTCCCTGCAACCTAAAAATGTATGTTCCCAGAACAGGTGATATTTTCACTTCCATTCTCAGAACATAAAAAAAAACAAAAAACAGTTTTACCTGTCAGGAAATGTATGAGTTTATTCCCAGAACCTATGGAAATCAAAAACATATGTTTCCACAACTTCCAAGGAAACAAATGTGCTAGCTGGGTGTCCTGATTTTAGGTTAATTCAGACATGGAACCTACTCCTATAACAACCCATAAGATGTTCTTGGTCCGAAATGCAGTATACATAATATTGTTCACAACATATTGAATGAATAACTGCTGATGAGTTCTGTGGCTGTGCCTTCTTCATGAACTTTAACCTCCAAGTGTTTGATCCAATCACAGGTGGTGATGCTCGAGGCGAGCGAGCGGATTGGAGGGCGGGTGTGGGACGATACATCGCTGGGCGGCGTCACTGTGGGTCGGGGGGCTCAGATTGTGAACGGCTGTGTGAACAACCCAATTGCACTGATGAGTGAGCAGGTGAGAGGTTCTTTGTAACAAGACTGACACAAACTACTGGCACTCAGTCATTCACTCACAAACCCGTACCTTGAAAACAGGATTTTTCAATGTCAACATTTCTAATCATTCACCCAAAGTTCAACCAAGGAACGTTGTATTTTTTATGCTGCTGCCACATTTCATTTAGTATTGTGTAACTGCTAATAGATGCCTCAGAAGTCTTTCGGGTCCTACAAGTATTCACATACTCAGTTGCTTCTCTTGTATGTAGCTCAGCATTAATATGCACAAGCTGGGGGAGAGGTGTGACCTGTTCCAGGAGGGAGGGAGTGCCACAGACCCGGCCATCGATAAGCGCATGGACTTCCACTTTAACGCCATCCTGGATGTGGTGTCAGAATGGAGGAAAGACAAGTCTCAGAACCAGGACACTCCTCTGGGAGGTACAACACATTCGTGGTCACTCCTAGGGTTGCGAGTTCTGGTAACTTTCCCCAAAATTCCAAGGATTTACAGAAATAGCGGTAAAGCCTGGTGTATACACTACACGACTTTCAAAATCCTAACGTCGCTTAACCTCTCACATTAAACAACCTCCTTTCCTGTAGTGGTGTGGCACAGACAGGGGTCACACAGTAAACGCTGTGGCACAGACAGGGGTCACACAGTAAACGCTGTGGCACAGACAGGGGTCACACAGTAAACGCTGTGGCATAGACAGGGGTCACACAGTAAACGCTGTGGCACAGACAGGGGTCACACAGTAAACGCTGTGGCATAGACAGGGGTCACAGTCAACGCTGTGGCACAGACAGGGGTCACACAGTAAACGCTGTGGCACAGACAGGGGTCACACACTAAACGCTGTGGCACAGACAGGGGTCACACACTAAACGCTGTGGCACAGACAGGGGTCACACAGTAAACGCTGTGGCACAGACAGGGGTCACACAGTAAACGCTGTGGCATAGACAGGGGTCACAGTCAACGCTGTGGCACAGACAGGGGTCACACAGTAAACGCTGTGGCACAGACAGGGGTCACACACTAAACGCTGTGGCACAGACAGGGGTCACACACTAAACGCTGTGGCACAGACAGGGGTCACACACTAAACGCTGTGGCATAGACAGGGGTCACACACTAAACGCTGTGGCACAGACAGGGGTCACACACTAAACGCTGTGGCACAGACAGGGGTCACACACTAAACGCTGTGGCACAGACAGGGGTCACACACTAAACGCTGTGGCGCAGACACTAAACGCTGTGGCACAGACAGGGGTCACACACTAAACGCTGTGGCACAGACAGGAGTCACACACTACAAGATTATTCACTTGGTCTTGAGGATTCTTCATACCACGCTTTCTCACCAAAACGATGATGTGATTTAGAGTTAACGTAGCTCCAACAAGCAGCCTCAAATCTTTTCAGTCAGACATTCATGCTTGTCATACTGAGTTGAAATAACTAGCCAACATTTTGAATTGAATAACATTGCTTGTGAACTTCAGAGCTGAAAAAATGTGCTACTTTTCCTTTGGTTAATGACAAGTACAAATGCATACTAGTAGTAGTCATGGCTCCTGCTCCAGAGTCTACATGTCTTGGGTGATGCCAAACAACGTCATCATCTCACTGGCTTCTTTTTTGGCGAGCTCTCATTGGCTGTTGCTCATCACTGTTCTCAAAACGTGTCGTTGCACATCTCACACTACAAGAGCATTGCCGATTAAAAATCAAACATGTTTGAAAATATGGGGACGTCTGGGACTGCTCAAAGACGAGATCGGTAGCCCTGAGATTGCGTCTCTGACCCGCTCACATTAAACGAGTGTCGGTGACGGCCGCGCGTCCCGACTAGGCAACGACACGGGGATTCTGTCTCCGATCTCAACTTGTCTGGGACAGCTAAATATGGGGCAAAATCGTGTAGTATAAACCCGGCTTTTAGAGTAATCACAGAATTTATACTGATTTACTCCTGATTCCAGAAATATTCCAACCAGGATTGCTGGAAGATTTGGGAATTTTGGGACAGTTGTCCTAATTTTGCAACCCTAGTCACTCCTCTCAATGATTTGCTTATACAGTATATGAAGTCATATGTCTATATGAAGTACAAAGTAGTGATAGACATTTGGTCAGTTTCTAGTTTCTATCATTTTACAATTTTCCCTTCCAGAGAAAATCCAGGAGATCTACAAAACATTCCTTCAGGAGTCTGGGGTCCAGTTCAGCCAGTTGGAGGAGAAAGTGCTTCAGTTCCATCTCAGCAACCTGGAATATGCCTGTGGAAGCACACTGGACCAGGTCTGAGGATCAGATCATTCCTACCCTGTCTCTTGTGACAGTCGATGACGTGACCGTAGGAGAGTTATGACAACATAGTCAGGGGTTAAAAGTTCTCCGTTACAGCAACGGATTTCCATCATATGGATTCTGGAGAAGTCGTTTTTCTCCGATCAGTGAAGATGCTCAATTCAATCTGGTTTGGAGATCAAATAGAACATACATGCTTATCTGTATTAGGCTATGAAATATATTCCCAAATAAATGTATTACACTGTGTGTATTGAACTGACATGCATGATTGTTGATGACACTCCGTTATTCAGATGAAGGGAATTAAACAGTCTGTAATGCACACCACAGCAGCGCTCAGCTGCCACAGCGCTGTCTAGTCTACTGTAGCTGCTGGTAAAGTCATTCAAATACTATGCTACAGTTTTTTTTGCCATTTTAATGTTATTAAAACCAAATCAGACAACCCCATAGGAGAATATTTGGTTTATTTACCAAGTCGGCTTGTTGTGTTTTATAAATATTCCTCTCGAGGCTCATTGAAGTTACGAGAGCCAATGCAGTCGTGGGAAAAGACTTTTGAAAGCAGTTTTTGCCTTTGCTAAAAGAAGAGTGGGATCCCAGTTTTCCATTGCTATCCCGTTTAGTTCTATACTCTTTCAATTGCGCGTGGCGTCGTTTTACAAATGCAGTTTTTACAATCAGAGTTACAAGAATGGTTTAGGTGGAACTATGCAACAGAGCTCTTAACATGGGCAATGTTGTCTTCAAAGGTCAGTGACACACTTTGTCATAGAAAAAAAGGGAAGTGAATACTAATTAATAATGATGTATTTATAATAAATGACTAATAACAATCAGGATGTGGTGTTCTATGGGGTAAATGCAGATGGACCAACCCCCATGCTTCAGCCTATGTACATTTTATAGTCGCTATGCTATCAGTTGGGCTACGGGTGCTAATGCTTATTCCCGATAGCATACCTGATCATATAGACCATGCATAGGCTATATTGGAATGATCCAATATGTTCAAATCATTTTAACATCATTTTTACCAATATTTATTGGGCCCATTTTTGGAGGTGGAAATTATATTTTAAATGGTGTCATTTTATTTTCATGCTTTTCTGAGTAGAATGTATTATATATATATATTTTTTTTAGTCACCATAACTGAGCTTCTCAGTCCTTGTGAAAAGAATGATCCCGTTGAGGACCCCGGACCCCCTAAGCAAGGGCACATGTACAAAATGATTCTCTTTCCCTAAAAGCGTGATGGTCATGACTTTCTTACATGAACGTGGAGGTTAACTTGTCCCCAGACAATCCATCTCAGATCGTCTTTAAGTTTCAGTCATGGGATTTTTTGTTGTTGCTTTAACCCCTGAACATAGTCCGTGTGTGTGTGTGTGTGTGTGTGTGTGTGTGTGTGTGTGTGTGTGTGTGTGTGTGTGTGTGTGTGTGTGTTCGCAGGTGTCGGCTCGATCCTGGGACCACAATGAGTTCTTTGCTCAGTTCTCAGGAGACCATACACTGCTGACAGAGGGCTATTCGTCTGTGCTTAACAAACTGGCTGAGGGCCTCGACATCCGCATCAAGAGCCCGGTGAGCCATCAAATACTATGTCCCAGTTAACTCTCCTTCCTCGCAAAGTGTGCACTTGTTCACTTCCCTTCACTGATTTGAAAGGAAATGACTGGTATGAGAAATATGCTGTAGACTCCTACTAGCCAATGCCTTAAGCAATTCAATGCTTTTTAGATGTGTGAACAAGTGCGCACTTAGGGTGCGTCCTAATAATATCTCCTTATGTTCCTTTCGTTGCCCATTCTCCTCTCATCTTGGTTGTAGTATATAGTTAGATAAAAGTGAGAGGTTTCTCAATTTTCTTTGTACCCAAACATTTCGAGCAATGCCTCACCATCACAGTACACTTGTTTCATTGTAGGTTCAAGCTATCGATTACTCGGGGGATATAGTCAAAGTTACCTCATCCAACGGGACTCAGTGGACAGCACAGAAAGTAAGGACTCATTTGTTTATTTACAGAGTAATGATGCATGTTATAGTATAGTTGTCTTCCCTGTCACCCTACTCTTACCTGTTATAGTACAGCTGTCTTCCCTGTCACCCTACTCTTACCTATTATAGTACAGTTGTCTTCCCTGACACCCTACTCTTACCTGTTATAGTACAGCTGACGTCCCTGACACCCTACTCTTACCTGTTATAGTACAGTTGTCTTCCCTGACAACCTACTCTTACCTGTTATAGTACAGCTGTCGTCCCTGACACCCTACTCTTACCTGTTATAGTACAGTTGTCTTCTCTGACACTCAACTCTTAACTGTAGCTTTGGGAACATTTATTTTGTCTTTTTTTTAGGTTCTGGTGACAGTCCCATTGACTTTACTCCAGAAGAATATCATTAAATTCAACCCTCCTCTTCCTGAGAGAAAGCTGAAAGCCATCCACAGTCTTGGAGCAGGTCTCATTGAAAAGGTAAGGGTTTAGAGCTGCGACACAGTCTGGGTGATGTAACTGAAACTGGTTCACTCTGTCACCAGCAACGGTCTTAATCTGGAGGCGAAAGAAACACACACCTGTTTAGGCGAGGTGCCGGCTAATGGAGTAGAACACCTGTTTAGGAGAGATGCTGGCTAGCGGAGTAGAACACCTGTTTAGGAGAGGTGCTGGCTAACTGAGTAGAACACCAGTTTAGGAGAGGTGCTGGCTAGCGGAGTAGAACACCTGTTTAGGTGAGGTGCTGGCTAGCGGAGTAGAACACCTGTTTAGGAGAGGTGCCGGCTAGCGGAGTAGAACACCTGTTTAGGAGAGGTGCTGAGTAGAACACCTGTTTAGGAGAGGTGCCAGCTAACGGAGTAGAACACCTGTTTAGGAGAGATCCTGGCTAGCTGAGTAGAACACCTGTTTAGGCGAGGTGCTGGCTAACAGAGTAGAACACCTGTTTAGGAGAGGTGCTGGCTAACAGAGTAGAACACCTGTTTAGGCGAGGTGCTGGCTAGCTGAGTAGAACACCTGTTTAGGAGAGGTGCTGGCTAGCGGAGTAGAACACCTGTTTAGGTGAGGTGCTGGCTAGCGGAGTAGAACACCTGTTTAGGAGAGGTGCTGGCTAACAGAGTAGAACACCTGTTTAGGAGAGGTGCTGGCTAGCGGAGTAGAACACCTGTTTAGGAGAGGTGCTGGCTAGCTGAGTAGAACACCTGTTTAGGAGAGGTGCTGGCTAACAGAGTAGAACACCTGTTTAGGAGAGGTGCTGGCTAACAGAGTAGAACACCTGTTTAGGAGAGGTGCTGGCTAGCAGAGTAGAACACCTGTTTAGGAGAGCTGCTGGCTAACAGAGTAGAACACCTGTTTAGGAGAGGTGCTGGCAAGCGGAGTAGAACACCTGTTTAGGTGAGGTGCTGAGTAGAACACCTGTTTAGGAGAGGTGCCGGCTAACGGAGTAGAACACCTGTTTAGGAGAGGTGCTGGCTAGCAGAGTAGAACACCTGTTTAGGAGAGGTGCCGGCTAACAGAGTAGAACACCTGTTTAGGAGAGGTGCTGGCTAGCAGAGTAGAACACCTGTTTAGGAGAGGTGCTGGCTAGCAGAGTAGAACACCTGTTTAGGAGAGGTGCTGGCTAGCTGAGTAGAACACCTGTTTAGGAGAGGTGCTGGCTAGCGGAGTAGAACACCTGTTTAGGAGAGGTGCTGGCTAACAGAGTAGAACACCTGTTTAGGAGAGGTGCTGGCTAGCAGAGTAGAACACCTGTTTAGGAGAGGTGCTGGCTAACAGAGTAGAACACCTGTTTAGGAGAGGTGCTGGCTAGCAGAGTAGAACACCTGTTTAGGAGAGGTGCTGGCTAGCAGAGTAGAACACCTGTTTAGGAGAGGTGCTGGCTAGCAGAGTAGAACACCTGTTTAGGAGAGGTGCTGGCTAGCTGAGTAGAACACCTGTTTAGTAGAGGTGCTGGCTAGCGGAGTAGAACACCTGTTTAGGAGAGGTGCTGGCTAGCGGAGTAGAACACCTGTTTAGGTGAGGTGCTGGCTAGCTGAGTAGAACACCTGTTTAGGAGAGGTGCTGGCTAGCGGAGTAGAACACCTGTTTAGGAGAGGTGCTGAGTAGAACACCTGTTTAGGTGAGGTGCTGGCTAACGGAGTAGAACACCTGGTTAGGAGAGGTGCCGGCTAGCTGAGTAGAACACCTGTTTAGGAGATGTGCTGGCTAGCTGAGTAGAACACCTGTTTAGGAGAGGTGCTGGCTAGCTGAGTAGAACACCTGTTTAGGAGAGGTGCCGGCTAGCTGAGTAGAACACCTGTTTAGGAGAGTTGCTGGCTAGCTGAGTAGAACACCTGTTTAGGAGAGGTGCCGGCTAACAGAGTAGAACACCTGTTTAGGAGAGGTGCTGGCTAACAGAGTAGAACACCTGTTTAGGAGAGGTGCTGGCTAGCTGAGTAGAACACCTGTTTAGGCGAGGTGCTGGCTAACAGAGTAGAACATCTGTTTAGGAGAGGTGCTGGCTAGCAGAGTAGAACACCTGTTTAGGAGAGGTGCTGGCTAGCAGAGTAGAATACCTGTTTAGGAGAGGTGCTGGCTAGCTGAGTATAACACCTGTTTAGGAGAGGTGCTGGCTAACGGAGTAGAACACCTGTTTAGGCGAGGTGCTGGCTAGCTGAGTAGAACACCTGTTTGGGAGAGGTGCTGGCTAGCAGAGTAGAACACCTGTTTAGGTGAGGTGCTGGCTAGCGGAGTAGAACACCTGTTTAGGAGAGGTGCTGGCTAACAGAGTAGAACACCTGTTTAGGAGAGGTGCTGGCTAACAGAGTAGAACACCTGTTTAGGAGAGGTGCTGGCTAGCGGAGTAGAACACCTGTTTAGGAGAGGTGCTGGCTAGCTGAGTAGAACACCTGTTTAGGAGAGGTGCTGAGTAGAACACCTGTTTAGGAGAGGTGCCGGCTAACGGAGTAGAACACCTGTTTAGGCGAGCTGCTGGCTAGCGGAGTAGAACACCTGTTTAGGTGAGGTGCTGGCTAGCGGAGTAGAACACCTGTTTAGGAGAGGTGCCGGCTAGCGGAGTAGAACACCTGTTTAGGAGAGGTGCTGAGTAGAACACCTGTTTAGGAGAGGTGCCAGCTAACGGAGTAGAACACCTGTTTAGGAGAGTTGCTGGCTAGCTGAGTAGAACACCTGTTTAGGAGAGGTGCCGGCTAACAGAGTAGAACACCTGTTTAGGAGAGGTGCTGGCTAACAGAGTAGAACACCTGTTTAGGAGAGATGCTGGCTAGCTGAGTAGAACACCTGTTTAGGCGAGGTGCTGGCTAACAGAGTAGAACACCTGTTTAGGAGAGGTGCTGGCTAGCAGAGTAGAATACCTGTTTAGGAGAGGTGCTGGCTAGCTGAGTATAACACCTGTTTAGGAGAGGTGCTGGCTAACAGAGTAGAACACCTGTTTAGGCGAGGTGCTGGCTAGCTGAGTAGAACACCTGTTTAGGAGAGGTGCTGGCTAGCGGAGTAGAACACCTGTTTAGGTGAGGTGCTGGCTAGCGGAGTAGAACACCTGTTTAGGAGAGGTGCTGGCTAACAGAGTAGAACACCTGTTTAGGAGAGGTGCTGGCTAGCGGAGTAGAACACCTGTTTAGGAGAGGTGCTGGCTAGCTGAGTAGAACACCTGTTTAGGAGAGGTGCTGGCTAACAGAGTAGAACACCTGTTTAGGAGAGGTGCTGGCTAACAGAGTAGAACACCTGTTTAGGAGAGGTGCTGGCTAGCAGAGTAGAACACCTGTTTAGGAGAGCTGCTGGCTAACAGAGTAGAACACCTGTTTAGGAGAGGTGCTGGCAAGCGGAGTAGAACACCTGTTTAGGTGAGGTGCTGAGTAGAACACCTGTTTAGGAGAGGTGCCGGCTAACGGAGTAGAACACCTGTTTAGGAGAGCTGCTGGCTAACAGAGTAGAACACCTGTTTAGGAGAGGTGCTGGCTAACAGAGTAGAACACCTGTTTAGGTGAGGTGCTGGCTAGCGGAGTAGAACACCTGTTTAGGAGAGGTGCTGGCTAACAGAGTAGAACACCTGTTTAGGAGAGGTGCTGGCTAACAGAGTAGAACACCTGTTTAGGAGAGGTGCTGGCTAACAGAGTAGAACACCTGTTTAGGAGAGGTGCTGGCTAGCAGAGTAGAACACCTGTTTAGGAGAGGTGCCGGCTAACAGAGTAGAACACCTGTTTAGGAGAGGTGCTGGCTAGCAGAGTAGAACACCTGTTTAGGAGAGGTGCCGGCTAACAGAGTAGAACACCTGTTTAGGAGAGGTGCTGGCTAGCAGAGTAGAACACCTGTTTAGGAGAGGTGCCGGCTAGCTGAGTAGAACACCTGTTTAGGAGAGGTGCTGGCTAGCAGAGTAGAACACCTGTTTAGGAGAGGTGCTGGCTAGCTGAGTAGAACACCTGTTTAGGAGAGGTGCTGGCTAGCGGAGTAGAACACCTGTTTAGGAGAGGTGCTGGCTAACAGAGTAGAACACCTGTTTAGGCGAGGTGCTGGCTAACGGAGTAGAACACCTGTTTAGGCGAGGTGCTGGCTAGCGGAGTAGAACACCTGTTTAGGTGAGGTGCTGGCTAGCGGAGTAGAACACCTGTTTAGGAGAGGTGCTGAGTAGAACACCTGTTTAGGAGAGGTGCCAGCTAACGGAGTAGAACACCTGTTTAGGAGAGTTGCTGGCTAGCTGAGTAGAACACCTGTTTAGGAGAGGTGCCGGCTAACAGAGTAGAACACCTGTTTAGGAGAGGTGCTGGCTAACAGAGTAGAACACCTGTTTAGGAGAGGTGCTGGCTAGCTGAGTAGAACACCTGTTTAGGCGAGGTGCTGGCTAACAGAGTAGAACACCTGTTTAGGAGAGGTGCTGGCTAGCAGAGTAGAACACCTGTTTAGGAGAGGTGCTGGCTAGCAGAGTAGAATACCTGTTTAGGAGAGGTGCTGGCTAGCTGAGTATAACACCTGTTTAGGAGAGGTGCTGGCTAACAGAGTAGAACACCTGTTTAGGCGAGGTGCTGGCTAGCTGAGTAGAACACCTGTTTAGGAGAGGTGCTGGCTAGCGGAGTAGAACACCTGTTTAGGTGAGGTGCTGGCTAGCGGAGTAGAACACCTGTTTAGGAGAGGTGCTGGCTAGCTGAGTAGAACACCTGTTTAGGAGAGGTGCTGAGTAGAACACCTGTTTAGGAGAGGTGCCGGCTAACGGAGTAGAACACCTGTTTAGGCGAGCTGCTGGCTAGCGGAGTAGAACACCTGTTTAGGTGAGGTGCTGGCTAGCGGAGTAGAACACCTGTTTAGTAGAGGTGCCGGCTAGCGGAGTAGAACACCTGTTTAGGAGAGGTGCTGAGTAGAACACCTGTTTAGGAGAGGTGCCAGCTAACGGAGTAGAACACCTGTTTAGGAGAGTTGCTGGCTAGCTGAGTAGAACACCTGTTTAGGAGAGGTGCCGGCTAACAGAGTAGAACACCTGTTTAGGAGAGGTGATGGCTAACAGAGTAGAACACCTGTTTAGGAGAGATCCTGGCTAGCTGAGTAGAACACCTGTTTAGGCGAGGTGCTGGCTAACAGAGTAGAACACCTGTTTAGGAGAGGTGCTGGCTAACAGAGTAGAACACCTGTTTAGGCGAGGTGCTGGCTAGCTGAGTAGAACACCTGTTTAGGAGAGGTGCTGGCTAGCGGAGTAGAACACCTGTTTAGGTGAGGTGCTGGCTAGCGGAGTAGAACACCTGTTTAGGAGAGGTGCTGGCTAACAGAGTCGAACACCTGTTTAGGAGAGGTGCTGGCTAGCGGAGTAGAACACCTGTTTAGGAGAGGTGCTGGCTAGCTGAGTAGAACACCTGTTTAGGAGAGCTGCTGGCTAACAGAGTAGAACACCTGTTTAGGAGAGGTGCTGGCAAGCGGAGTAGAACACCTGTTTAGGTGAGGTGCTGAGTAGAACACCTGTTTAGGAGAGGTGCCGGCTAACGGAGTAGAACACCTGTTTAGGAGAGCTGCTGGCTAACAGAGTAGAACACCTGTTTAGGAGAGGTGCTGGCTAACAGAGTAGAACACCTGTTTAGGTGAGGTGCTGGCTAGCGGAGTAGAACACCTGTTTAGGAGAGGTGCTGGCTAACAGAGTAGAACACCTGTTTAGGAGAGGTGCTGGCTAACAGAGTAGAACACCTGTTTAGGAGAGGTGCTGGCTAACAGAGTAGAACACCTGTTTAGGAGAGGTGCTGGCTAGCAGAGGAGAACACCTGTTTAGGAGAGGTGCCGGCTAACAGAGTAGAACACCTGTTTAGGAGAGGTGCTGGCTAGCAGAGTAGAACACCTGTTTAGGAGAGGTGCCGGCTAACAGAGTAGAACACCTGTTTAGGATAGGTGCTGGCTAGCAGAGTAGAACACCTGTTTAGGAGAGGTGCTGGCTAGCAGAGTAGAACACCTGTTTAGGAGAGGTGCTGGCTAGCTGAGTAGAACACCTGTTTAGGAGAGGTGCTGGCTAGCGGAGTAGAACACCTGTTTAGGAGAGGTGCTGGCTAACAGAGTAGAACACCTGTTTAGGAGAGGTGCTGGCTAGCAGAGTAGAACACCTGTTTAGGAGAGGTGCTGGCTAACAGAGTAGAACACCTGTTTAGGAGAGGTGCTGGCTAGCAGAGTAGAACACCTGTTTAGGAGAGGTGCTGGCTAGCAGAGTAGAACACCTGTTTAGGAGAGGTGCTGGCTAGCGGAGTAGAACACCTGTTTAGGAGAGGTGCTGGCTAACAGAGTAGAACACCTGTTTAGGAGAGGTGCTGGCTAGCAGAGTAGAACACCTGTTTAGGAGAGGTGCTGGCTAACAGAGTAGAACACCTGTTTAGGAGAGGTGCTGGCTAGCAGAGTAGAACACCTGTTTAGGAGAGGTGCTGGCTAGCAGAGTAGAACACCTGTTTAGGAGAGGTGCTGGCTAGCAGAGTAGAACACCTGTTTAGGAGAGGTGCTGGCTAGCTGAGTAGAACACCTGTTTAGTAGAGGTGCTGGCTAGCGGAGTAGAACACCTGTTTAGGAGAGGTGCTGGCTAGCGGAGTAGAACACCTGTTTAGGTGAGGTGCTGGCTAGCTGAGTAGAACACCTGTTTAGGAGAGGTGCTGGCTAGCGGAGTAGAACACCTGTTTAGGAGAGGTGCTGAGTAGAACACCTGTTTAGGTGAGGTGCTGGCTAACGGAGTAGAACACCTGGTTAGGAGAGGTGCCGGCTAGCTGAGTAGAACACCTGTTTAGGAGAGGTGTGGCTAGCTGAGTAGAACACCTGTTTAGGAGAGGTGCTGGCTAGCTGAGTAGAACACCTGTTTAGGAGAGGTGCCGGCTAGCTGAGTAGAACACCTGTTTAGGAGAGTTGCTGGCTAGCTGAGTAGAACACCTGTTTAGGAGAGGTGCCGGCTAGCTGAGTAGAACACCTGTTTAGGAGAGTTGCTGGCTAGCTGAGTAGAACACCTGTTTAGGAGAGGTGCTGGCTAACAGAGTAGAACACCTGTTTAGGAGATGTGCTGGCTAGCTGAGTAGAACACCTGTTTAGGCGAGGTGCTGGCTAACAGAGTAGAACATCTGTTTAGGAGAGGTGCTGGCTAGCAGAGTAGAACACCTGTTTAGGAGAGGTGCTGGCTAGCAGAGTAGAATACCTGTTTAGGAGAGGTGCTGGCTAGCTGAGTATAACACCTGTTTAGGAGAGGTGCTGGCTAACGGAGTAGAACACCTGTTTAGGCGAGGTGCTGGCTAGCTGAGTAGAACACCTGTTTGGGAGAGGTGCTGGCTAGCAGAGTAGAACACCTGTTTAGGTGAGGTGCTGGCTAGCGGAGTAGAACACCTGTTTAGGAGAGGTGCTGGCTAACAGAGTAGAACACCTGTTTAGGAGAGGTGCTGGCTAACAGAGTAGAACACCTGTTTAGGTGAGGTGCTGGCTAGCGGAGTAGAACACCTGTTTAGGAGAGGTGCCGGCTAGCGGAGTAGAACACCTGTTTAGGAGAGGTGCTGAGTAGAACACCTGTTTAGGAGAGGTGCCAGCTAACGGAGTAGAACACCTGTTTAGGAGAGTTGCTGGCTAGCTGAGTAGAACACCTGTTTAGGAGAGGTGCCGGCTAACAGAGTAGAACACCTGTTTAGGAGAGGTGCTGGCTAACAGAGTAGAACACCTGTTTAGGAGAGATGCTGGCTAGCTGAGTAGAACACCTGTTTAGGCGAGGTGCTGGCTAACAGAGTAGAACACCTGTTTAGGAGAGGTGCTGGCTAGCAGAGTAGAATACCTGTTTAGGAGAGGTGCTGGCTAGCTGAGTATAACACCTGTTTAGGAGAGGTGCTGGCTAACAGAGTAGAACACCTGTTTAGGCGAGGTGCTGGCTAGCTGAGTAGAACACCTGTTTAGGAGAGGTGCTGGCTAGCGGAGTAGAACACCTGTTTAGGTGAGGTGCTGGCTAGCGGAGTAGAACACCTGTTTAGGAGAGGTGCTGGCTAACAGAGTAGAACACCTGTTTAGGAGAGGTGCTGGCTAACAGAGTAGAACACCTGTTTAGGAGAGGTGCTGGCTAGCAGAGTAGAACACCTGTTTAGGAGAGCTGCTGGCTAACAGAGTAGAACACCTGTTTAGGAGAGGTGCTGGCAAGCGGAGTAGAACACCTGTTTAGGTGAGGTGCTGAGTAGAACACCTGTTTAGGAGAGGTGCCGGCTAACGGAGTAGAACACCTGTTTAGGAGAGCTGCTGGCTAACAGAGTAGAACACCTGTTTAGGAGAGGTGCTGGCTAACAGAGTAGAACACCTGTTTAGGTGAGGTGCTGGCTAGCGGAGTAGAACACCTGTTTAGGAGAGGTGCTGGCTAACAGAGTAGAACACCTGTTTAGGAGAGGTGCTGGCTAACAGAGTAGAACACCTGTTTAGGAGAGGTGCTGGCTAACAGAGTAGAACACCTGTTTAGGAGAGGTGCTGGCTAGCAGAGTAGAACACCTGTTTAGGAGAGGTGCCGGCTAACAGAGTAGAACACCTGTTTAGGAGAGGTGCTGGCTAGCAGAGTAGAACACCTGTTTAGGAGAGGTGCTGGCTAACAGAGTAGAACACCTGTTTAGGAGAGGTGCTGGCTAACAGAGTAGAACACCTGTTTAGGAGAGGTGCTGGCTAGCAGAGTAGAACACCTGTTTAGGAGAGGTGCCGGCTAGCTGAGTAGAACACCTGTTTAGGAGAGGTGCTGGCTAGCAGAGTAGAACACCTGTTTAGGAGAGGTGCTGGCTAGCTGAGTAGAACACCTGTTTAGGAGAGGTGCTGGCTAGCGGAGTAGAACACCTGTTTAGGAGAGGTGCTGGCTAACAGAGTAGAACACCTGTTTAGGAGAGGGGCTGGCTAGCGGAGTAGAACACCTGTTTAGGTGAGGTGCTGGCTAGCTGAGTAGAACACCTGTTTAGGAGAGGTGCTGGCTAGCGGAGTAGAACACCTGTTTAGGAGAGGTGCTGAGTAGAACACCTGTTTAGGCGAGGTGCTGGCTAACGGAGTAGAACACCTGGTTAGGAGAGGTGCTGGCTAGCTGAGTAGAACACCTGTTTAGGAGAGGTGCTGGCTAGCTGAGTAGAACACCTGTTTAGGAGAGGTGCCGGCTAGCTGAGTAGAACACCTGTTTAGGAGAGGTGCTGGCTAGCTGAGTAGAACACCTGTTTAGGAGAGGTGATGGCTAGCAGAGTAGAACACCTGTTTAGGAGAGGTGATGGCTAGCAGAGTAGAACACCTGTTTAGGAGAGGTGATGGCTAGCTGAGTAGAACACCTGTTTAGGAGAGGTGATGGCTAGCAGAGTAGAACACCTGTTTAGAAGAGGTGCTGGCTAACAGAGTAGAACACCTGTTTAGGAGAGGTGCTGGCTAACAGAGTAGAACACCTGTTTAGGAGAGGTGCTGGCTAACAGAGTAGAACACCTGTTTAGGAGAGGTGCCGGCTAACAGAGTAGAACACCTGTTTAGGAGAGGTGCTGGCTAGCAGAGTAGAACACCTGTTTAGGAGAGGTGCTGGCTAACAGAGTAGAACACCTGTTTAGGAGAGGTGCTGGCTAACAGAGTAGAACACCTGTTTAGGAGAGGTGCTGGCTAGCAGAGTAGAACACCTGTTTAGGAGAGGTGCCGGCTAGCTGAGTAGAACACCTGTTTAGGAGAGGTGCTGGCTAGCAGAGTAGAACACCTGTTTAGGAGAGGTGCTGGCTAGCTGAGTAGAACACCTGTTTAGGAGAGGTGCTGGCTAGCGGAGTAGAACACCTGTTTAGGAGAGGTGCTGGCTAACAGAGTAGAACACCTGTTTAGGAGAGGTGCTGGCTAGCGGAGTAGAACACCTGTTTAGGTGAGGTGCTGGCTAGCTGAGTAGAACACCTGTTTAGGAGAGGTGCTGGCTAGCGGAGTAGAACACCTGTTTAGGAGAGGTGCTGAGTAGAACACCTGTTTAGGCGAGGTGCTGGCTAACGGAGTAGAACACCTGGTTAGGAGAGGTGCTGGCTAGCTGAGTAGAACACCTGTTTAGGAGAGGTGCTGGCTAGCTGAGTAGAACACCTGTTTAGGAGAGGTGCCGGCTAGCTGAGTAGAACACCTGTTTAGGAGAGGTGCTGGCTAGCTGAGTAGAACACCTGTTTAGGAGAGGTGATGGCTAGCAGAGTAGAACACCTGTTTAGGAGAGGTGATGGCTAGCAGAGTAGAACACCTGTTTAGGAGAGGTGATGGCTAGCTGAGTAGAACACCTGTTTAGGAGAGGTGATGGCTAGCAGAGTAGAACACCTGTTTAGAAGAGGTGCTGGCTAACAGAGTAGAACACCTGTTTAGGAGAGGTGCTGGCTAACAGAGTAGAACACCTGTTTAGGAGAGGTGCTGGCTAACAGAGTAGAACACCTGTTTAGGAGAGGTGCTGGCTAACAGAGTAGAACACCTGTTTAGGAGAGGTGCTGGCTAGCTGAGTAGAACACCTGTTTCGAAAGTGAGAGCCGCACACACTAGGAGCTCAGATGTAATCATTTAATAACCCATTAACCAACGTTTCTTCATCAGAAACTGTCTTAACACACATTCCTACTCTCAGGTTGCTCTGCAGTTCCCATTTCGCTTCTGGGACGGAAAGATCCAAGGAGCAGATTACTTTGGTCACATTCCACCCAGTCCTGACAAGAGAGGGATGTTTGGTGTGTTCTATGACATGGATCCACAGGTGAGATACCAGCAATCATCTTTGTACTCTAGCTATCCGTACTAACTACTATGTAATCATCTGTTATTTCAAAGGAGAGAAATGCTGTTATGTAGACATTGGAGACAGCTGAGGTTTTTGCAGCATGTTCGTTGAAGTGAACCTGTTGAATTGTGGACAGGAATGTATGCTGAATACGGAAAAAAGGGGGAAAAAAAGGTTTCCTAAAAGGGAAAAAGATGTGTTCCTATCTTGGCCCATTCCGCAGGGAAAGGGGAGTGTCCTGATGTCCGTCATCACTGGTGAAGCTCTGCCCTCTATCAGGGACATGGAGGACAAAGATGTCGCTGATCAGTGCATGAAGGTGCTGCGGGAACTCTTCAAGGAGCAGGTATTAGAACAACTGTCGACTTTGAACAGAAAACCACACATCAGGACTACTACAAATGACATTTTAAGGTATAGAAAATAAATGTAAAATAAATAATGTTATACCTGTATCTTCACGTATTTTTCCATTGTAGGAGGTCCCAGAGCCGGTGAATTACTTTGTGACTCGGTGGAGCAGAGACGTGTGGTCTCAGATGTCATACAGCTTCGTGAAGACAGGAGGCAGTGGGGAGGCCTATGACATCATTGCTGAAGATGTGCAAGGAAAAGTGTTCTTTGCTGGGGAGGTAAGACCTGACCCCTTTTATCATCGTATGTACACCAGTGGAGGCTGCTGAGGGGAGGACGGCTCATAATAATGTCTGGAACGGAGCAAATAGAATGGCATCAAACACCTGGAAACCATGGAAACCATGTGTGTTTTGATGTATTTGATACCATTCCACTGATTCCACTCCAGCCATTACCACGAGCCTGTCCTCCCCAATTAAGGTGCCACCAACCTCCTGTGTCTTATACCAATGTATTACTACAGGCCTTCACTTGAAAGAGAACTTATTTTTTTCACCTTTATTTAACAAGGTAGGCCAGTTGAGAACAAGTTCTTTACAACTGCGACCTGGCCAAGATAAAGCACAGCAGATTGACACATACAACAACACATAGTTACACATTGAATAAAACAAACATACAGTCAATAATACAGTAGGGGGAAAAAGTCTATATACTGTGAGTGCAAATGAGGTAAGATAAGCGAGGTAGGGGAATAAATAGGCCATGGTGGCGAAGTAATTACAATATAGCAATTAAACACTGGAATGGTAGATGTGCAGAAGATGACTGCAAGTAGAGATACTGGGGTGGAAAGGAGCAAGATAAATAAATAAATACAGTATGGGGATGAGGTAGGTAGTTGGATGGACTGTTTACAGATGGGCTATGTACAGGTGCAGTGATCTGTGAGCTGCTCTGACAGCTGGTGCTTAAAGCTAGTGAGGGAGATATGAGTCTCCAGCTTCAGTGATTTTTGCAGTTCGTTCCAGTCATTGGCAGCAGAGAACTGGAAGGAAAGGCCTGGAAGGAAAAGCTTTTCAGAGTAGGACTGCTGATTTAGGACCAGTTTTACCTTTTAGATCACAATGAATCAGATGACATGGACAGATGATACCTGATCCTAGAACAGTACTCCTACTCTGAGACGCTTGATAGGTACGGCCCCTGATTTAACATTTGTTTTTCTCCTGTCTTTCTATCTTCAGGCGACCAACAGGCACTTTCCTCAGACGGTAACAGGAGCCTATTTGAGTGGCGTCCGAGAAGCGAGTAAAATAGCTGCTTTGTGAGTCCTTCCCTTCGAGCGGTCACACGATACCAGCATAAAGACATTTAAGTTGTACAGAGCGAAGCATTCGTTCCCCAAGTTGCTCCTCTTTAAGTGGTGTCTTCTTCTTGTGTGTACTATACCTCGTGTGAGCAGAGATGGCTAATGCTGTTTGAAATGTTATGGTTAAGTTTTTCTGTTATTATGAGTGAAATATGAGGCATCTTGTGTGTTTCGTTGGAGATCACTGTAATTCAGGATCGGCAGCACACGTATGCTCCTGAACAATTCATTTTGATGTACAAATGGATAAACGGTATTTACATTCTATATGGTTCTTCGCCATTTGTTTGTCAATATCACACATCATTAATGGCTTTAAAATATAATAAAAATATATGTTTTATAGTCAGATATACCAGCTAGGTGCAGTGAAATGTGTTGTTTTACAGGATCAACCATAGTAGTACGTCGCTGGAGCAAATTAGGATTAAGTGCCTTGCACATCGACAGATTTTTCACCTTGTCGACTTGGGTATTCGAACCAGCAGCCTTTCGGTTACTGGCCCAACGCTCTAACCGCTAGGCTACCTGCTGCCCTTTTAAAGTTCCAATGTGTGTGTGTGGGGATAATGAGCGCTTAACTGTCCAAGGACTAATATGATTTTAGTTGAGACGTTATGTAAATGAGTACTTCTGCATTAGTTTTTTGTTGTTGTAATGATTAATTAATTCATTATAATTCACGTTTTCATAAACTGGGCCAAATAATAAACACCAAATAAGGATGGGCCATTTGGCTATAATCAGAGTGACTGGTTAGTTAGTGTAGCCTTCAATTGGGTATTAGTTGTACCTGCATTGTTTTTAGCAAGAAAAGTTGAAAACATTTGACAGTTCTCTCTCTTTCCAGGTTATTGAGGCTTTAGTTGGCTACCATACTTATCATGTTCCTCTGTCTATATTCTGACACCATGTTCGAACATGGCATTTATTAAACATGTGTAGCTTAATAAATGAACCAAACTAAATACATTATGACTGACTCACTTAATTGAGACTTAATGGACTGCACTGATTTGTCACTAGCTGCGTAGTGCACTGCACGCTACAGGGGTGTATTAATTAGTCGGAGTCCGTTGCAAAACGTTTCTTCTTTTGCTAAAATGTTTTGCAACGGTAACCATTTACTCTACGAAGCAAACAGGAACGAAATGGGGAGGGACCTACCTAAATCTGTCCAATAGAAATTTGTTTTCATTGCAATTGGAGTAAACGGTTGGAGTAAACGGTTTCGAATTGGAGTAAACGGCTTCTGTTTGCGAAACCGTTAATTGCTTACTCTAAGAACCAAACGGCGAAAACGGAATCAAACGGGGAGGGATCTACCTGAATTCATCAACTGGAAACTCTAGTGTATTCATTATGGAAACCGTTTAGCGTTTAAGAACCAAACTGGGTAAAATTCCGGTATGTCCCTCCCTGTTAAGTTCAGTTTGCTTCCGTTTAAGAAATGTTTTTTAACTTAATAGGCGGAATGAATACACCCATTTAGTTTAGAATTGTTTACATTATTTATTTTTTGGGGGGAGGGTTCAAGTACTCATCCTTTTTATACTTTTTAATTATTATCATTAACAACAAATCAATACAAAAAGTACATTGGTGAACACAAGTATACATAAAGAACAACTGGGCTAGGGAGTACAATATCACATTACACAAGGACCTTTTATGGGGCATACACACATTTTATAATTCTAACAGCTTTTCTGTTGGTAGAGTATTTAAAATATAGTTACATTTATTTTTGTAAGGTAAAAAAAAATGTTTTTTTTGTAAATGTACATTTGTGAATATGAAATTTGACCAAAAGAATAATTCAATAAATTACTTAAAATTGTTTCAACTTAAAAAAGAATTCAAGCAGTACATCTCTCCACAATAGTGTAAAATCTTCATAAATGTGTTGTTATACATCTACTGATGTCTTACCACAGATTTCTTACATGAATACAATGCCAAAAAAGATGCAACACTGTTTCTCGGTGGTCATTACAAAAAGTACAATTTTAATTTATGTTTTTCTTAAACTTCTTCATATAGTGGTTGACATGAAAATATTTCTGAATAATTTAAAAAGAAACTTACTTAATTGTATTAATAAGTAGGTATGTGTGTGGTAACATCCAAACTTTTTTCCCGAAGAAGATTTGATCAACAAAACCATTCCAATAAGGTACAACATCCTGTTAAAACAAGGCTCGTAGAGCTCTATTGTTGTTGGATGGACTTAAAGAAAAACAAATCTTTCCTACTGATGAGTCAACAGATTTAATCGTAGGTATGTTCTGAGGGTCAGGTCTTGACACGTCCTTGAATAATAAAGCAACACCAGAGGGAATGGTATCTAAAACAATTGCAAAATCTTTAGATGTTACAGGAATCTTGTAAATTGATAAGAATTCCTTATAATTAAGTAAAAGACCCTCTTCATTTACAAGTTGGCTCCCAGTAGTTTCAATATTGAACACAAAATGCGGGACCATGACGTCATCAAACAGGGACATCGAGCCTTCAAGTCGAAGATTGTCATTTACATTGACAAGATAGTCAAGTGACCGCTCTAATAATGGAAATACATGTCATCAAAGATGGAAGGCAGACGTGAGGAGGTGACATCAGGTGGGACCCTTCTAGCCAATGAGAGGGCAGAACAACATGCCATAGAGATAGATAGAGGACTAATATTTGTAATTGTGCCATTATAACGTTCTGTGACATCATGGGCAGCGCCATTGGGGCTATCTCAATTTTTTAAGTAGTCAATTTTCTTCTTTTACATTGGCTGATTGCTCACAACTTCTTGGAATCCCCTCCCAGTTGGCTACCTTAAAATGGCGGAATCCAACAATGGCAATGGCTATGCTATCTATGATGAGTCTATCTATCTCTATGACAACAGGCACAACTGCAATATAAAGTCGTTTCCGAAATGCCACGTAGGTCTACTTATAGCAGTGCATTCAACCTAACCATTTCGAAACTTCTATTCGATAAAATAAGCCTCAGGTAGCAAATGAGCAATTACATTTTTTGTTGACCAAATTCGACACTCGTTCACCTACATACAAAAATTCATCACTTCGTGGGTTTATTTCGTGGAAAGATTTTAGGCGGAGTAAAATCTCTCGCTTCGCCTTTTCCTCTCTGTTCTAGCGCAGAGCTCGATGCTTCTAGCAAGTGTAAACAAAAGGAAATTGACATCTTGCAGTCTTGCATATCTAGGAAAAGGCAATCGGTGGATCAAGCTTTTTACTTGTTGAGTAAATCGCTAGCTACATTTACATAGTAGTGTGTTATTTGAGTATTCAATTTTGTGTATATCCTCGCGCCTTTTAACTTGAGCTTCAGATTGAGCAGAAGAAGTGGAAGTCAAAACATGGTGGAGACACGCACAGGTGAATATTTTATTTATTTAACCTTTATTTAACTAGACAAGTCATCCAAGGACTCTAACGGTATGCCCCTCGAACATATGCAATGACTTATAGCTAGCAGTTGTATTCTTTTAACATGTGTTCTGGCAGTACCGTTAGAGTCCTTGGATGACAGCTCCGATGATGAACCCCTAATTGCATTAGTAAAGAAGAAGCCGCAGCACATTGAACACAATGGGACTCAGGGTGAAAAAGACCAGAACCGACAACCTGAACCTGAGTCAAAGAATAGCACTAGAAAAGATTCTGGTGAGCGAACACTACAGTGAAATGAAAACCTTTAAACGCCTATTAAATATATTTATAATTATATATTGTCGATCATCATATTCACTGTTTATGTGATTAGGGTTGGATGACACCTCAGATGATGAGCCTTTGACGAAGTTGGTGAATAAACTTCCCAGAGCTAAAAAATCCACTGTACAAGCAAAGAGGCCAGGGACTACTAATATCAAAAGAGGAACAGGTAATGGCATCAAGAAGACAAACAACAAATTCACAGGTGGGAACCCCTCTCAAGCTTCTCAACATGTAGGCTATGCCCTGAATACTGTACAACACACACACACGCACACACACACACACGCACACACACACACACACACACACACACACACACACACACACACACACACACACACACACACACACACACACACACACACACACACACACACACACTACTATTCTGAATGGAAGGAGGTATCAATTTGTTTTGTCTATGTCGTAATTGTAGGTTCAACCCAGAATGAGGACTCCTATGATAGCTCAGACGATGAGCCCTTGATAAAGATGGTTAAAAAGATCCCTAAACAGACATCATTGCCATTCAAAAAGAGACCCTTCAACACAGCCAGAGAGGTGAACGATGTGAAGAAGCGCAGAAATATCTCACAGAACACTAATAAAATAAGCACAGGTGAGACTAGTTCCTCAAATCTTGTATTTAGAATGTATATACAGAAATCTGCTAAATGGATTCAGCGGGACTAAACTTGCTTTCCTCTTCATATTTTGTCTTCTATGTAACTAGACTCATCATCAGGTGACAGCTCAGATGACGTGCCCCTGATTAAGATGGTCGACAAACTCAAGACACAAATGCGAACAAAGACACCCACCACTACAGCCAGAAAAACACCTGGCATTAAAAAGCCCAGTAAAGTTTTTAAAAAACACAACAGGAGTATAGGTGAGAATACTTATCGCCTCTTGGTTCCATGCTTTCACCATAACATAATATTTTGGAGAGTTGTATCCTTGTTTCTAAGTCAAATGTTTTGTTTTCTGATTGCATGATCAGAGACCTCAGATGACAGCTCTGATGATGAGCCATTAATAAATCTGACCAAGAAGTCTCCAGCTAAAGAGACTGAAAGTACAATACCGAAGAGGTGTGTCGCTAAGGAATCAAACAGCAACAACTGCAATAAAATTAAAGGGAAAATAAGCAGAGGTAACTAATTCTGCAGAGCACATTTAAAAATGTATTGCACAATATCATGGCAGCTCAGGTTGGGTCGTTGAATTTGGGTCGTTAAATTTCTCATATTTTTGCTTCATCCTGTTTGAATTGTCAGAGGAAGAGGTGAGTTCTGATGACGAGCCCTTGATAAATCTACTCAAGAAGCCTCTTAAAGCTGTGAAGAAGACCACGACACCGTTAAAGAAGAGGGGTGTATCAGGAAAGACTGTGGTAGCCAGAAAGAAGACGAGACCAGACATTGTGAACAAAGCAGTCATCAGACGGAGCACCAAAGTTGTTCAAAGCACACGTGAAGGTGAGAATTATTTTTCAGCACAATCCAAAATACACCCTAGAATAAAATAGGTTCTGTCTTGTTTTATGCAATAGTTGATTATTTGTATTGCTTTATCAGGGTCTTTGGATGACAGCTCAGACGATGGGCCCTTGAGTAAAAAGATGGTGAGAAATCCACCAATGAAGAGCCTAATGGTTATTCTGGAGAGATGTGACACTAAAGAAGTCTTGGAAGATAACTATAGAGCCAACGTGGGAAACACCGGTAAAAGAAGTGCAGGTAAGAATGTTTCCCTTCCCATATGGAATATCTTTGACATAGTCTACAGCTGCACTGTTTGATAGATAACATTGAAGTCGGCTATTCTCTACCTATTATGCAGCACCTATAGTTGTTTATTTATTTGCCAGGGGATAAGGAGAACTCCGATGATGAACTCTTGATAAAGATGGTCACGAATCCCCCTCATTCTTCACCAGAAACTATGGCAGAGAAGGAAAATAAGTCACAAAGTGCCCTAACGATGAACCTTTGATAAAGATGGTTGGAAACCCAAAGTCATGTTCGAGGGATATTATAGATACTGGAATAGTGACTTTGTTTTGGGAAAACGTTGAGTAACAAACTTGTCGAGAAGATGGCACAATTGTTACTGACACAACAACCCCATTTTTTTTATTGCATGAGTTTACAGTGTTATGGTGAAAAGAAATATGTGAATTGTCAAAATATTTTGGTGATCTGGAATCACTATTTTCATGTTAGAATTTTTTAGTGTTTTAAATTTTGTAACTTTTTTTATAATTTTTTAAAATAATTTTGTTACCACTTGGATGCTGGTGGTTTCATGTCTATAGCATATTTATAACCATGCAAAAGTTGACTCACTCAATAGGTCAAATTTTTAATTGTTGCCAGTACTGTCTCCAGCATAATGGAATTATAGAGTACAGTTGTGTGATCAAATGCAATACCTTACTCCTCTCTATTCCTTTTGACTGGAATGGGCCATCACTGGAAGCAGTACTATACATTGTTTATGCTCTTGTTTCAGTCCAAGTATAAGGGCTTGCCATTCAATTGTGAGTACATTTCTTTTGTATTATTATTATTCATGAATTGATTTGTTTTCAACAATTTTATTAAAATAACAGAAGTTTCCCATTTTGTCTTGTTTCAATGGGCAGAAAGCATGTTTTAAAGACCACCAACAGACACAGTACCTTTTTTGTTGTTGTTGCGAACACGGACGCAATGATCTTGAGTTTGCCTGTCATTATTGAGGTATATTTGAATTGCTAAGCATGAGGTATTAACATAGATTCAGTACAAAAATATACACTTTGTTACAGAAAAAAAACTATGAATGTATCACACAACAATCTATTCAGACAGAATAGTTTTAGGTCCTGCTGGCCATTTTGAGTCTTTTTAGGAAAATGTGTGATGTCAGTCATTCCCAATGGAACACACCTTCACTTCAATGGGAGATAATCGGCAAAGAATTCCAGTCTTCAGTGAGACAGCATCTGTAAAACGAGGGGCAAATTTTGTGTCAAAGTTGAAACAATTTAAAGGGAACTGGGGACTGGAAACCCTCCAGTGTCGATTTAACATGTAAATCTTGGTGGGGCAAACTCCAAAAAAATGAGGAGATGCATGCCAGCAAAGCCACTACACAACAACACTAAACAATACATTAATTGCACTATAACGGCAGGGGCGAAAATCTGATATCAACCTTGGAGGGGACAATTACATGAAATTTTCTCAGGAGCAATTCCTGAGGGGGACACCAAAAGTAGTGCTGTAACACATAGACTATGTTGTAATATGTTAAATGTATATTGAGGGACCATAATCACTACTACTGGATAATTGTTAGGTACAGTAGTTAACTGAAGGGTTGTCCCAACTTGTTTAAATCATTATAATACTACTAATAATAATAGTTATAGCAATGTTCCTTATCAGTGCAGTGTTCCTCTCTCTTGAAACGTTTGCAAGAGTTTGCGGTTCTATAAATTGTGGGTGTGGCTGATATGGTTTTGTGTCATCACTGAGGTAACTGGACGATGCTGTGCCACTGACCCTATACTGGTGCTGCTGGCAACAAGGGTGACACCTGGTCCTGCCGTGGCTGTGATACTGTCCTCAAGTTTCTCTCCTTGGCTCTTTCCCTTTCACCACCCTCACTGACTCACAGTCTGTCTCCTAGAAAAGAAATAAGGTGTTTGCTGTACTCCTAACTACCGGTACCCAAAACTACACAATTAATCACAACAGCAATACCATTGCCTTAAACAAATCTTGGTTCAGTCACCAGTTTAAATTGAGAGTGGGGGTATTCATGGCATTTTCCAATTATGTCCCTATTTTACAAATCAAAAAAATTGAGAACCTTTCATAATGTTGCCAAACAAAGACTCAACAAACTTACCTGAGACTCCCTGTCTCTGCCAGTCTGTCCCTGCATATCTGTCCCCAGCTCTGCTGTCTGTGTGCCATCTGTTGCCTGCTCTGCCTATTGACATCATTGTGAAATATTTCCATTAGCATTTCACTTCTTTCTTATGAACATTTTATCAACTGGTCTTTGAGATATTAGGCTACTAGAGTTCTTACTTTGCGTTTTGGTGTACTGAAAAATACTCTGATGTCCGTCTTTTTCTGACATTTTTCTACCTGGCTGGCTGGCTGACCGGTCTAGCTGCACACACACATTTACACAACACATGCTGCAATGTTTTGAAATTTTAACATAGTTTGTTTCATATTGGCAGGCTTCCAACAATAGCTGAATTTGCAAAGCTAGCGAGCACCAATTCCGTTTCTGTGGTGTTTGCTATAATCTTTGCTACCTGGTTAAAGGTGAAAAAAATAAAAAATTCACTAGCGACAATTTAGCTTTTGCAACGAGACCATTAAATATATTTAAGACAATGGTATAAGAGAGTGTAGTTTTGTTCAGTTTGGACTTCAGTTTATCGCTAACCTTATCACAGGGACTTTGAAGCACTACATGCTGCATGCTAATCTTGGAATAAACTGACGATAGCAAATATTCCATCTTTGACGACGCCACATAAATGGAATAGGTACTAGCTAGCTTGATAGTTAATGTTTGCTTTAGTTTGCGCGCTAGCTCTGCAAATTCAGCTAGTGTGTGAACCCTGCAACATGAAAAAAATATATACATTGCTAAGGCGCGATTGACTGGATTAACCTCACGTCAGTTACGTACATTGAGTGCCTTTCGGACAGTAGATACGAGCCCTCTATTACCTTGCCAGCTAAAGAACTGGCAGTGGATCAAACCATTGTGAGGCAAAGGGCGGGGGGGGTCGCAATCTTGTGAAATTTAAAAACGCGCTATTAAGTGTCTATAATCAGTACAAGTGCTTTCATTGCGTATTATTAATATTATTGAAATTACATAGTTATGTTTACAGTGATATATTGGGGGGGACAAATCATATTTTCCCCGGGATGGGGGGGGGGGGGGTCGTGTCCCCCCCGTCCCCCCTGGGATTTCCGCCTATGTATAACGGTGACAAACGGTGCCCGCAAACTGTTAGGGCCTACATAAAGCTGTCCGGACAGCAGAGTCCCAACAGCAGTCCCAACACCTTACAACTGCTACCCCAGGTTAGCAGCGGAGCCTTGTCTGGCAGCAAAACTGTTCATTCAGCCTCATTTACTGCCTTTTCAGAAAACATAGGCGATATGGTTAAACAAATGTGGTTTCTAATGACAATTGAAATGGCATAAGGGGACGACGAGCAGATAAGAGGCAATCGTCATTTCGATGAAGACATTAATGAGCGAGCTAGGACACGGATCAAATTATTAGTGTGAGATACATGGGTTACTAACAGCTTACTACACAACATACACTTACTTTCTTAGCTACAGTATACAGTGCCTTCTGGAAAGTATTCAGACCCCTTGACTTTTTCCACATTTTGTTACGTTACAGCCTAAAATTGATTAAATATTTAGTTTAAATTCTTATCTACACACAATATCCCATAATGACAAAGTGAAAACAGGTCTTTAGAACATTTTGCTAATTTATAAAAAATAAAACAGAAATACCTTATTTACATAAGTATTCATACCCTTTGCAATGAGACTCGAAATTGACCTCAGGTGCATCCTGTTTCCATTGATTATCCTTGTGATGTTTCTTCAACTTGATTGGAGTCCACCTGTGGTAAATTCAATTGATTGGGCATGATTTGGAAAGGCCCACACCTGTCTGTATAAGGTCCCACAGTTGACAGTGCATGTCAGAGCAAAAACTAAGCCACGAGGTCTAAGAAATTGTCTGTAGAGCTCCAAGACAGGATTGCGTCGAGGCACAGATCTGGGGAAGGGTACCAACAAAAATTCTGCAGCATTGAATGGTCACTCTGACAGAGGTCTAGAGTTACTCTGTGGAGATGGAAGAATCAGAAGGACAACCATCTCTGCAGCACTCCACCAATCAGGCCTTTATGGTAGAGTGGCCAAACAGAAGCCACTCCTCAGTAAAAGGCACATGACAACCCACTTGGCACCTAAAGACTGAGACCATGAGAAACAAGATTCTCAGGTCTGATGAAACCAAGATTGAACTCTTTGGCCTGAATGCCAAGCATCACGTCTGGAGGAAACCTGGCACCATCCCTACGGTGAAGCGTGGTGGTGGCAGCATCATGCTGTGGGGATGTTTTTCAACGGCAGGGACTGGGAAACTAGTCAGGATTGAGGCAAAGATGAACGGAGCAAAGTACAGAGAGTTCCTTGATGAAAACCTGCTCCAGAGCGCTCAGGCTGAGGCGAAGATTCACCTTCCAACAGGACAACGACCCTAAGCACACAGCCAAGACAATGCAGGAGTGGCTTCAGGACAAGTATCTGAATGTCCTTGAGTGGCCCAGCCAGAGCCCGGACTTGAACCCGATCGAACATCTCTGGAGTGACCTGAAAATAGCTGTGCAGCAACGCTCCCCATCCAACCTGACAGAGCTTGAGAGGATCTGCAGAGAGGAATGGGAAATACTCCTCAAATACAGGTGTGCCAAGCTTGTAGCATCATACCCAAGAAGACTCAATGCTGTAAAAGCTGACACCGGTTGTTCAACAAAGTACTGAGTAAAGGGTCTGAATACTTATGCAAATGTGATATTTCTGGGGGGTTTTGTTATTAAAGTTGTATTTCTTTTTTCCTTTTTCCAACAAACAAACAGAAAAAAAAACAGAAAAAAAACATTGTACAGCATAAAAACATTGAGCTTGACATCCAGACATATTCTCCAACATAGCACACATACAAGCTACAGTACAGAACTAAATGGGTTCACAAGCTACAGTACAGAACTAAATGGGTTCACAAGCTACAGTACAGAACTAAATGGGTACACACGCTACAGTACAGAACTAAATGGATTCACAAGCTACAGTACAGAACTAAATGGATTCACAAGCTACAGTACAGAACTAAATGGGTTCACAAGCTACAGTACAGAACTAAATTGATTCACAAGCTACATTACAGAACTAAATGGGTTCAGAAGCTACAGTACAGAACTAAATGGATTCACAAGCTACAGTACAGAACTAAATGGGTTCACAAGCTACAGTACAGAACTAAATGGATTCACAAGCTACAGTACAGAACTAAATGGATTCACAAGCTACAGTACATAACTAAATGGTTTCATAAGCTACAGTACAGAACTAAATGGGTTCACAAGCTACAGTACAGAACTAAATGGGTTCACAAGCTACAGTACAGAACTAAATGGATTCACAAGCTACAGTACATAACTAAATGGATTCACAAGCTACAGTACATAACTAAATGGTTTCACAAGCTACAGTACAGAACTAAATGGGTTCACAAGCTACAGTACAGAACTAAATGGGTTCACAAGCTACAGTACAGATCTAAATGGGTTCACAAACCTAAGTCATCACCTCCCAGTCTTTAGAAACACCATGACAAATAAAACGCATCCAGCTTCTAGAATTGTCATTTATACCAGGGATTCTAGCAAGCATTTGTTCATAAGATGCTACCTCCAACATTGATTCTATCCACTGTTTCAGAGTAGGAGTGGCATGACCCTTCCAAATTCTAAGGATTACTTTAGCTGCCGTAACCATACCAACAGTGATCAGTGCAAATTCCTCATTTGTGACATTAGGTAACTGTTCTAACTTTTCCAACCTTTCCTCCAGATATTTCAAAACCTCCTTCCAGAAAGGCAGCAGTAATGTACATTCCCATATTGCGTATAAAAACGTCCCAGTGTCTTTTTGGCATTTCCAACACAGAGAACTGTTGGTCAGCCACATCTTATGAAGCCTTGTTGGGCTTCAATAAAACCTATGTTGTATCTTATATTGAGTAAGTTTCCCCCTGGCTTCCCTTATGTTCTTCTCTGACCTGGACAAGATCTTCAACCAGGTATCATCCTCAAGTTCACAATTAAGGTGATTTTGCCATATTGTTCTGAGGTTTTTGCAGTCTTTACTCTGCAGATGACTTCCTTTCATTAGCCACTGTTTCCAGTACACAGACTTCTTTCCTATCCGTAGCCTAGGATTGTGCCACAATGATGAGTATCCTTGTTTTAGATGTGAAATTCCACATATCTTGTGGACTGTTCTCCACACGTCCTGATTGTAACAAAATTGGGTGGGGAGTTTCAACAGACCTCTCCCCTATAAGACTATGTGACAGAGTATCAACAGTGGTGAAAGGATCATTTGGTTCCCGTTCTATTGTTATCCAATCCAAGCCAGCATCCCTTTTGCCCCAATGCTTTGCCAATTCAGCCATTTCAAATGATACATTTAACATCTGGTAAAGCCAAGCCTCCTACATCCTTTGGTGAGCACATCTTCATATTAAATCTTGGATCCGTTCTCATCATTGTCGCAAGAAGCTCTAAATGGTAAACAGGAGAGGGGAGAGGGAGCAACCCTGCCTTGTGCCTCTGTAACAGTGTTTCTTCCATCCCTCTCCTCGCCCCTACCTGGGCTCAAACCAGGGACCCTCTGCACACATCAACAACTGCCTCCCACGAAGCATCGTTACCCATCGCGCCACAAAAGCCACGGCCCCTTGCTGCGCAAGGGAGACAACTACTTCAAGGTCTCAGAGTGAGTGACGTCACCGATTGAAACGCTATTAGCGGCACCCCGCTAACTAGCTAGCCATTTCACACCGGTTATACCTCTAGAAAGACAAAAGAAAGCAGACATAATTACATTCGTAAGTACTGTTGCTTTATGATTGGAATAGAGGACCCTATCAATTTACAAAAGTCAGGTCCAAAGCCACATTTCTTCTAGGGTTCTTGAGAGAAAAGCCCACTCTACTCTATCAAATGCCTTCTCAGCATCTAAGGAGACAGCAGATGTAGGAACTATATTTGAGCGGTTTAACCACATGAGATGTAAGAGTCTCCTCATATTATCAGGTCCTGTTCTTAATAAATCCTACTTAGTCACTATGTATAATATTAGGTAGTGCCTTCTATAAGTGTATCACAAGGGTCTTAGTAAGAATATTACAATCCACACTAAGGAGGCTGATAGCTCTAAAATTACCATGCTCTGTAGTATTTATATTGTTATTTTTATATTTCACCTTTATTTAACCAGGTAGGCCAGTTGAGAACAAGTTCTCATTTACAGTCGTGGCAAAAGGTTTTGACAATGACACAAATATTAATTTTCATAAAGTCTGCTGCCTCAATTTGTATGATGGCAATTTGCATATACTCCCGAATGTTATGAAGAAGGATCATATGAATTGCAACTAATTGCAAAGTCCATCTTTGCCATGCAAATACATACTGAATCCCCCAAAAACATTTCCACTGCATTTCAGCCCTGCCACAAAAGGACCCGCTGACATCATGTCAGTGATTCTCTCGTTAACACAGGTGTGAGTGTTGACGAGGACAAGGCTGGAGATCACTCTGTCATGCTGATTGAGTTTGAATAACAGACTGGAAGCTTCAAAAGGAGGGTGATGTTTGGAATCATCCTCTGTCAGCCATGGTTTCCTGCAATCATTGTCATCATTGCTTTTTACAAAAAGGGCTTCCCATGAATAAAGAATAGTACAAACACATCCTCCGAGAGCAACTTCTCTTAACCCTCCAGGAACAGTTTGGTGACGAACAATGCCTTTTCCAGCATGATGGAGCCCCTTGCCATAAGGCAAAAGTGATAACTAAGTGGCTCGGTGAATAAAACATCAATATTTTGGGTTCATGGCCAGGAAACTCCCCAGACCTTAATCCCATTGAGAACTTGTGGTCAATCCCCAAGAGGCGGGTGGACAAACAAAACCCCACAAATTCTGACAAACTCCAAGCATTGATTATGCAGGGATGGGCTGCCATCAGTCAGGATGTGGCCCAGAAGTTAATTAACAGCATGCCAGGGCGGATTGCAGAGGTCTTGAAAAAGAAGGGTCAACACTGCAAATATTGACTCTTTGCATCAACTTCATGTAATTGTCAATAAAAGCATTTGACACTTTTGAAATGCTTGTAATTATACTTCAGTATGCCATAGAAACATCTGACAAAAATATCTAAAGACACTGAGGCAGCAGACTTTTTGGAAATTAATATTTATGTCATTCTCAAAACTTTTGGCCACGACTGTACAACTGCGACCTGGCCAAGATAAAGCAAAGCGGTGCAACAAAACAACAACACAGAGTTACACATGGGATAAACAAACATACAGTCAATAACACATTAGAAAAATCTGTATACAGTGTGTGCAAATGAAGTACGGAGGTAAGGCTATAAATAGGCCATAGTGGGGAAGTAATTACAATTTAGCAGAGGTGTGGACTCGAGTCACATGACTTGGATTCGAGTCACAAATATGATGACTTGCAACTCGACTTTGACTTTAACACCAATGACTCGTGACTTGACTTGGACTTGAGTCTTTTGACTCGACCTGACTTGATACCCTCCCCCAGCCCAAATATTAAAAATGATGCTATTTTTAAAAGTGTGCAGCGCATCAACTCTTCATTTAACGGATTACAGTTTGAATCGGACAGCAGCCAATCAAATTGTGCCAGCTGAGAAAAAGTTGTTTGTAGCAGTGCAGAAGAACGTCGGCGAGTGAATTCAGACGGAGCCCTTGGAAAGATGGCACCCTAAATTATTCTTTTTGGATATAAAGATGATGCTGTATCAACTAAAAACGGATTGCAACTTGCGAAACATGCGGGAAGAAAATTACAGACGGAAGTGCAACAATTTCCAACTTCCAACTGTTCGACATTTGAAGCTGCACACAGAACGGTAAGTCATGGCTAATATAGCCAACAGCTATATCATTTATAACTTTACTAGTGTAGCATGTAGGCTAATGTAACGTTAAATCAATGAGCCTCCACACAGTCAGTCAGTGTGGGAATGAGATCATTGCACCCAAGATTGAGCTACTACTGGCTAGGCAGCCTACTGTAACCACACAGAGAGTGTGTATGTGTTAAGGTTGGGCGATTGTGTACAAGCCTACATCGCCCGATTGCGCCTCATAGCGATCCTCGATAGTCGATCACTATTGGGGGAGGGGGGGGGGGGTTATCTTTCTCATGGCTACCCATGTATTTCCATAGAAGTATAACCTTTATTTGGAAAGGAATAAATATATAGATATTTTTAAAAGCATTCATGATTTGCATAAATGTAATATACTAACTATTACTCTTGTTAACAATATGAAATGGTATTACATTTGGTGAAGAGCACAATATGACTTGTTTAGGACTCGAAACTCAAAGTTTAGGACTTGAGACTTGACTTGATACTTGACGGTCTTGACTTGAGACTTGACTCAGACTCGCCTGCCTTGACTTGGGGCTCGAGTTGGGACTTAAGTGCTGAGACTTGAGACTTGTGACTTGTAAAACAATGTCTTGGTCCCACCTCTGCAATTTAGCAATTAACTCTGTAGTGACAGATGTGCAGATGAGGATATTCAAGTAGAAATACTGGTGTGCAAAAGAGCAGAAAAACTTTAAAAAATATGGGATGGGGGTGGTAGTTGGATGGGCTATTTACAGATGGGCTGTGTACAGCTGCAGCGATCAGTAAGCTGCTCTGACAGCTGATGCTTAAAGTTAGTGAGGGAGATATGAGTCTCAAACTCAGTGATTTTTGCAGTTCGTTCCAGTCATTGGCAGCAGAGAACTGGAAGGAAAGGCAGCCAAAGGGGGTGTTTGGCTTTGGGGATGACCAGTGAAATATACCTGCTGGAGCGCATGCTACGGGTGGGTGTTGCTATGGTGACCAGTGAGCTGAGATAAGGCGGAGCTTTACCTAGCAAAGACTTATAGATGACCTGGAGCCAGTGGGTTTGGCGAGGAATATGTAGCGAGGACCAGCCAACGAGAGCATACAGGTCACAGTGGGGGTAGTATATGGGGCTTTGGTGACAAAACGGATGGCATTGTGATAGACTGCATCTAATTTGCTGAGTAGAGTGTTGGAGGCTATTTTGTAAATGACATCGCCGAAGTCAAGGATCGGTAGGATAGTCAGTTTTACGAGGATATGTTTGGCAGCATGAGTTCCTTTTTAGGAATCAGCAGTGTCAAAGCCTCATTTAAGGTGTCCGGAATCGAGACATTTTTAAATTCCTCCTGGTAAACCACTGTCAATACAGGTACAAAAATGTCAATATACTTTTTATAATATTCTTCAGGAAGGCCATCCAGACCAGGTGATTTCCCTGCTTTCATAGATAAAATGGCGGCTCTAACCTCCTCTTCTGTTATAGTACAGTCCAGGTCCTCTACCTGGCTATCTGATAATCTAGGTAATTCTATACCAGACAAAGTATCCATGTCTATGGGGCTCGCTGAACAGGAGGATGTATATACATCTTCATAAAAACGTTGAAACACACTGGTAATCTCTTTGGATGAGGTCACCATCTTACTGCCCTTCTTAATTGTCTTGCTAGTAGCCTGCCTGTCTTCTCACCTCCCTCATTAAAACTGGTTCTAAACAGTCTACACAGTGGTCGTGATGTTGGCCTGTGGGTAAGGTTTATGACCCCCCCCATAAATACCTTTCTCCCTTCCCTCTCACTTGACTCTACAGAGGGACTCTTGAATAGCCTTTGTGAAACAGAGATTCTGGGAACATCAGAAGATGGGGGGAAATTAACCATATTTTGGTAATCCAACCAGTTGAACATATGCGTTGGTACTTAATGAATATGATGTCCGTTTCGTTGTCATCTGAGACATTCTCATCAATGATAGGATGACATAAACGGACAGTGGAAAGTCTACACATTATAGTTATCAGATTCACATGGAATTGTTGTGCAATTTAAATGTTTGAATATGAAATTATTTGGGAGGGGATGAAATGTGATTTTAGCTTCTATAATGTGAGAATTGGGTTTTCATGAGTGAATTAGGCCCTACTCAGTGGCCCGCCCACGTAAGGAGACATTGGTTATAAACTATGAAACACGCCCTTCTCTCCCTTCCTATATAAAGCCTTGACGGCAATATAACTTTCTTTTCCGGGAACATTAGGATGACGATTCGATGTCAGAAGGGTTCAGATAATAACTACAGAACGAAGCCAACCTCAGTGTGAGCTTTGGTTGCGAATGGTATGACCTTTGAACTCTTATTCGCTACAGAAGTGATACCTCCTAGCCGTTGAGTTAGCAACAGCAGCTGCAAACGTGGGCTAGGAAAGAACAGACAGAGTATCCCGTCTACCACACAACGACTTTACTACCACGTATCCAATTTACCACCAGACACATTCTTCTAAAGACAGCAAGATCTCTGTTGGCCAACACGACCAGCATCTACGACCAACCTACCGAAGCGCAGCTCAGAGTAAATATTTATTGCATTTTCCTTTTCCAAATGGGCGGTAATTTAGAATGCATAACATTCTGTATTTACGATAGAGACATCGCTTCTCTCTTTGTTCTTCAGTCTTCCCGCTCTTTCACTCAAACCCAGTGTCACGCCCTGACCTTAGTTATCTCTGTTTTCTTTATTATTTTGGTTAGGTCAGGGTATGACGAGGGTGGGTATGCTTGTTTTGTATTGTCTAGGCGTTTTTGTATGTCTAGAGGTTTTGGTAAGTCTAGATATATATGTATGTCTATAGTGGCCTGAATTGGTTCCCAATCAGAGGCAGCTGTTTATCGTTGTCTCTGATTGGGGATCATATTAGGTTGCCATTTTCCCTTTTGGTTTTGTGGATTCTTGATCTATGTTTAGTTGCCTGTCTGCACTATCCATATTAGCTTCACGGTTCGTTTTGTTATTTTGTTCGTTTTGTTCAGTGTTCGTTCTTTAAATAAAGAACAATGTACGCTTATCACGCTGCGCCTTGGTCTCCTCCCTACGACGGCCGTGACACCCAGCCCCCTTTTCTTTGTGTAACCAGCTGTCATATCTGTTCCGTCCGCTAGGGATGTTTTCCTTTATGACATAATTTGTAATCAAGGTATGATTCATTCTGTGTATTTGTAATTCTGTGTGATTAATTAGGTATTTAGTAAATAAATAATTAAACCCAATTTTGTATTGCTGATTTAACTTGTTAGCCAGGGTTCGTGAAGATAACCAAGAATTTACAACTTTCAGATGAGACTGAAATAAGGTGACGATTACTATTGACTGCTATTGATGTAAAATATTACTAGGTCTTTCAGAGTTTATTCGGAAGATAACTGCTCTATAAATATTATTTTGTGGTGCCCCGACTTTCTAGTTAATTACATTTACATGATTAGCTCAATCAGGTAATATTAATTACAGAGAAAGGATTTTATAGAATAGCATGTCGTATCACTTAATCCGGCATAGCCGGATGCAACTGAAAAGTAAATTTGCAGGCAATTTGAAATGTGCTATCTGTGAAATGTCTTGCCAAACGCCTTTCCAAGACACATATCTCTGTTTCTAATCTTTTTACTGCTTCAGCCCCTTCTCTCTTCTCTATGTGTTATTATTTTCCCTCTAATATTTGCTGTAGAGGTTTCCCATACTGAGGAAACCTTTTCAGTTGAGCCTATGTTGATATCAAAAAGGATCTACGATCTGCTTGTGATTGGCTAAATATCTCATCTTGTAATAGCACGGTGTTGTCGTGTCTTTGCTATCATTAAATTGAAGACATAGTTTATATCAAAGATTCCTGTAATTAGGGATTACGCGATCAACTAAATAATAACGTAACTAATTAACTATGAATTTGGGAGCACCAGGGAAAGTAGTCAGATTACAAAGTTATAATTTCCCAATATAACCTTTCAGATATTTTCATATCTGATCAATAGTCTTCTGATTAATGATTTATTTATTTTACCTCACGTTAGTCTCATTCCAAACGTCATAAATTGTTGGTTATCTGCACGAACCCAGTCTTCACTATGAGTCATCCATACATCAATTGTCTTAAATCATTTATTTATTACTAACTAAGTAATTCACAGAAATGCATAAACAAACAAACTGTAACGGTGGTCCTCCTCCTCTTCAACCGAAAAGGAGGAGTAGTTATGGAACCAAGGCGCAGCGGGTTGTGAATACATAATTTTAATAAAACAAGACGGAAAAAACACGAAACGAAATACACTTGAATGATTAACAAAATAACAAACGGAGTAGACAGACCTGGACGACGAACTTACATAAACACGAAGAACGCACGAACAGGGAAAATAGCCTACACATAAATGACGATGAACAAACAAACCGAACAGTCCCGTATGGTGCGACAAACACTGACACAGGAGACAACCACCCACAATGAACACTGTGAAACAACCTACCTAAATATGACTCTTAATTAGAGGAATGCCAAACACCTGCCTCTAATCAAGAGCCATACCAGGCAACCCTAAACCAACATAGAAACACACAACATAGAATGCCCACCCAAACTCACGTCCTGACCAACTAACACATACAACAAACTAACAGAAATAGGTCAGGAACGTGACACAAACAAACTTAAAATGGTTACATGAAATGATGGAAGAAATATGCCCTAGTGGGCTGAACCGGCATGGCGGCTTGTTAGACAAAGGGAAAATTGGGGGTCAACTCAGTAGTCACTACAGAGTTCATAACTATAACAATTGACATGCTAATCCTTTACACATGAACGCTCACTCATTCGGGAACAATTGCAATCAATATATATATATATTTACGCTCGGTGTGTCGTCTTGATCGTTGGAGAGAAGTTAGTTTTTGTTGGAGAGTTTGGTCCGTCTTTCTATCTTGGTTATGGTGGATAGTTCAGAGTGACATTCGTTATAGAATGGATGTTTCGGCGGTTGTCTTTCTTCGCGTTCAATGATACCAAATTCCTAGCTGCAGACTAGTAGTCAATATCAAAGACTTGTTCTTATTCGTCTAAGAGTTTAACCACGTGGTATGGTTAAAGATTCAGCAATGGTACTTAACCTTCGTTCTCCTCCTATGGAGAAAAAACATGGTCTGTTGATAATTTCTCAGAGTTCGGCTTTTATTCGGATAGCAGAAAGGGCGGTCCCAGGATGTCTGACCCAACTGGCTCAGGGGCGGGTCCTCGGATTTAGTTCAAATCAAAAGGGATTTGTATTTTTCTTCATTAAACAGTCCAAAATCATATTACACAATTATACAAACAGTATCATACTCACTCATTCATTTTATACAACAGTCAGATGTAAACCTCATATCTGAGGTTATTATACAAACAGCGGTATGATAATGTAGCCACACAGTCTCCCATGAGTTTCCCACATTGGGACAAACGGACATGTTAATAGCTGGACTCTTCACCGATCTTTTATACTTTTTCCGGAACATGAAATCTGTTCGTACCTCAAGTTCTGTGAGGTGGAAGAAACTTCCTTTGTCCTGAAAGTTTACCCTCTCTCTAATAATGTTTGGCCATAAGGAGATTCTCAGGAATTTACGACATCTCTCTGTGATCACAGCATGGGTTGAATGAGGAAAGGGGGAGGCAGGGAGTGGCAGGGAGAGGGGGATGGGCTTTATGTACCTAAACAGGCAACGTCATGACAGTGTTGAGTCTAAATCTACCCTTCCTCTGCTAGTGACTGACTAAATACCTCATCTTGTAATAACATGGTGTTGAGTCTAAATCTACCCTTCCTCTGCTAGTGACTGGCTAAATATCTCATTTTGTAATAACATGGTGTTGAGTCTAAATCTACCCTTCCTCACATCTTCGGAGTTTATATCAACATGTAACTCTACTATAGCACGATCTGTGATTGCAATGGGACCAATCAGTCACAGTATTAACCATGCAATTAGATATCAAGAAGAAATCTATTCTGGAGTGTGTCTTATGACATTGGGAGAAAAAAGTATATTCTCTATCATTAGGATGGACTAATCTCCATATGTCTGTAAGGCCCATATCTTCTTTTATATTTGAGATTCTTTAAAGTAGCCACCCTTTGCCTTGATGACAGCTTTGCACACTCTTGGCATTTTCTAAACCAGCTTCATGAGGTAGTCACCTGGAATGCATTTTTAAATGTCTTTCCTTCTTAATGCGTTTGAGCCAATCAGTTGTGTTGTGACAAGGTAGGGGTGCTATACAGAAATCAAAATTATTATATGAATTGTGTAGGAACTACAACCATTTTTATACATAGCCCCCCAATTTTAGGGTCTCAAAAGTTACTGAACAAACTGATCATACATTTAATTGTGACTTTTAATACTTGGTTGCAAATCCTTTGCAATCAATGACTGCCTGAAGTCTGGAACCTATAGACATCACCAGATGCTGGGTTTCTTCCCTGGTGATGCTCTGCCAGGCCTTTACTGCAGCTGTCTTCAGTTCCTGTTTGTTCTTGGGGTGTTTTGTCTTCAGTTTTGCATTCAGCAAGTGAAATGCATGCTCAATTGGATTCAGGTTAGGTGATTGACATGGCCATTGCAGAAAATTCCACTTCTTTGCCTTAAAAAAGTATTGGGTTGCTTTCGCAGTATGTTTCGGGTCATTGTCCATCTGCACTGTGAGGCGCCGTCCAATGAGTTTTGAAGCATTTGGCTTAATCTGAGCAGATAATATAGCCCTGAGGAGTATGAGGCGATCGAATAACCCCCACTCCCCTCAATTCTGCTCGCAAACATGCAATCTTTGGACAATAAAATGGACGAGTTATTGGGAAGATTAAACTACCAACGGGACATTAAAATCTGTAACATCTTATGCTTCACGGAGTCATGGCTGAACGACGACAATATCAACATACAGCTGGCTGGTTATACAATGTACCGGCAGGATAGAACAGCGGTGTCTGGTAAAACAAGGGGCGGAGGTCTATGTATTTTTGTAACGGCTGATGCATGATATCTAAGGAAGTCTCGAGCCATTGGTTGCCTGAGGTAGAGTTTCTCATGATAAGCTGCAGACCACATTACCTACCGAGAGAGTTTTCATCTATATTCTTTGTAGTTGTTTACATACCATCACTGTCAGAGGTTGGCACCAAGATAGCATTGAATGAGCTGTATTCCGCCATAAGCAAACAAGAAAACTCTCACCCAGAGGCGGTGCTCCTAATAACCGGGGACTTTAATGCAGGGAAACTTAAATCAGTTTTACCTCATTTCTATCAACATGTTAAATGTGCAACCAGAGGGAAAAGAACTCTGGACCACCTATACTCCACACACAGAGATGCATACAAAGCTCTCCCTCGCCCTCCATTTTGCAAATCTAACCATAATTCTATCCTCCTGATTCCTGCTTATAAGCAAAAATTAAAGCAGGAAGCACCAGCGACTAGATTAATAAAAAAGTGGTCAGATGAAGCAGATGCTAAGCTACAGGACTGTTTTGCTAGCACAGACTGGAATATGTTCCGGGATTCCTCCAATGGCATTGAAGAGTACACCACATCAGTCATTGGCTACATCAATAAGTGCATTGATGACGTCGTCCTCACAGTGACCGTACGTACATACCTCAACCAGAAACCATGGATTACAGGCAGCATCCGCACTGAGTTAAAGGCTAGAGCTGCCGCTTTCAAGGAGTGGGACTCTAATCCGGAAGTTTATAAGAAATCCCGCTATGCCCTCTGACGAACCATCAAACAGGCAAAGCGTCAATACAGGACCAAAATCGAGTCGTACTACACCGGCTCTGACGCTCCTTGGATGTGGCAGGGCCTGCAAACCATTACAGACTACAAAGGGAAGCACAGAGAAGAGCGACCCGTAGCACTCACGTCTGTAGCCATGAAGTGCTTTGAATGGCTGGTCATGGCTCACATCAACACCATCATCCCAGAAACCCTATAACCACTCCAATTTGCATACCACCTCAACAGATCCACAGATGATGCAGTCTCTATTGCACTCCACACTGCACTTTCCCACCTGGACAAAAGGAACACCTATGTGAGAATGCTCTTCATTGACTACAACTCAGTGTTCAACACCATTGTGCCCTCAAAAGCTCATCAATAAGCTAAGGACCCTGGGACTAAATACCTCCCTCAACTGGATCCTGGACTTCCTGACGGGCCGCGCCCAGATGGTAAGGGTAAGCAACAACATATCTGCCACGCCAATCCTCAACACCGGGCCCCTCAGGGGTGCGTGCTCAGCCCCGACCTGTACTCGTTGTTCATTTATGACTGCACAGCCAGGCACGACTCCAACACCATCATTAAATTTGCCGATGACACATCTGTGGTAGGCCTGATCACCAACAACAACGAGACACCCTATAGGGAGGAGGTCAGAGACCTGGCCATGTGATGCCAAGACAACAACCTCTCCCTCAACGTGATCAAGACAAAGAAGATGATAGTAAACTACAGGAAAAAGAGGGCCGCGCACGTCCACATTCTTATCGATGGGGCTGCAGTGGATCCGGTTGAGAGCTTCAAGTTCCTTGGTGTCCACATCACCAACAAACTAACATGGTCCAAGCACACCAAGTCAGTCGTGAAGCAGGCACAACAAAACCTATTCCCCCTTAGGAGACTGAAATGATTTGGCATGAGTCCTCAGATCCTCAAAAGGTTCTACAGCTGCACCATCAAGAGCATCCTGACTGGTTGCATTACTGCCTGCTATGGCAACTGCTCGGCCTACGACCGCAAGGCACTACAGAGGGTAGTGAGAACGGCCCAGTACATCACTGGGGGCAAGCTTCCTGCCATCCAGGACCTCTATACCAGGCGGTGTCAGAGGAAGGCCCTGAAAATTGTCAAAGACTCCAGCCACCCTAGTGTTCTCTCTTCTACCACACGGCAAGCGGTACCGGAGCACCAAGTCTAGGTTCAAGAGGCTTCTAAACAGCTTCTACCCTTCTACCCCCTGAACATCAAATCAAATGGCTACCCAGACTATTGCCCCCCCCCCTCTTTCTTCACACCACTGCCACTCTCTGTTGTCATCTATGCATAGTCACTTTAATTAACTCTACCTACATGTACATACTACCTCAACTAACCGGTGCCCCTGCACATTGGAACCAGTTCCATTGCCAGCCATACATGCCCACACCATAACACTACCTCCACCATACTTCACAGATGAGGTGGTATGCTTTGGATCATAAGCAGTTCCTTCCCTTCTCCATACACTTCTCTTCCCATCATTCTGGTTCAAGTTGATCTTTGTCTCATCTGTCCATTGGATGTTATTCCAGAACTGTACAGGCGTTTTTAGATGTTTTTCGGCAAACGAATATGGTCTTCCTGTTTTTGAGGCTTATCGATGGTTTACATCTTGTAGTAAACCGTATGTATTTACTTTGACACAGATACGCCTACCTCCTGGAGGGTGTTCTTGATCTGGACAACTGTTGTGAAGGGGTTTTTCTTCACCAGGGAAAGAATTCTTCTGTCATCCACCACAGTTGCATTCTGTGGTCTTCCGGGCCTTTTGGTGTTTCTGAGCTCAACAGTGTGTTCTTTCTTTTTAAGAATGTACCAAATAGTTGATTTGGTCACACCTAATATTTTAGCTATCAGTCTGATGGGTTTGTTTTGATTTGTCAGCCTAATGATGGCTCGCTTCACTGACAGTGACAACTCTTTGGACTTCATATTGAGATTTAACAACAACAGATTCCAAATGCAAATGCCACACTTGAAATCATCTCTAGACCTTTTATCTGCTTCCTTGTAAATGAACTAATGAGGGAATAACACACCTGACCACGGAACAGCTGAGCAGACAGTTGTCCAATTACTTTTGGTCCCTTAAGAAGGGGGGAGGACCACATATAAAAAGTGCTTTAATTCCTACACCGTCCACCCAATTTGGATGTAAATACCCTCAAATTAAAACTTTCAGCTCATAGTCATTGTTTAATTTCAATTTCAACTCCAATATGCTGTGGCAGACAGCTAAAATAATACTAACTTGGTCAATGTCCAAATATTTATGGACCTGACTGTATATATAGACCTGAGGCATACAATGTAGTAGCATAACCTATGTGTATCTTATGTTTGTCTATCACATGCTGTGGCTGTGGTTTTTGAGTGACTTATTGCCACATGTTTCTTTATAGTGATTGTGTTCCCCATACTCTGTATAATATACTTGTTTATATGTGTGCTGTGTTTTATGTATTTGATGCATCAGTAAAAGTATTGATGCAGGGCTCTACCACTATTGAGGTCAGAGACAGCAGCAGGGGTCAGACTGGAGGAACCAGTTCCTACGTTTGAATGAGTGAGGGGATGGAGGACTTGAATGTAGTCTCTTTGTTGTTGGCTCCCAGAGGTAATCTGAATCAGAGTCTCTACCACTATTGAGGATGAAAAAAAATTCAGTTAGAAGTCAAGTTAACTATTACTTATTTTATTTAACGTTTATTTTAGCAAGGAGGTGACCTTGCTAAAATAAACGTTAAATAAAATAAGTAATAGTTAACTTGACTTCTAACTGAATTTTTTTTCATCCTCAATAGTGGTAGAGACTCTGATTCAGATTACCTCTGGGAGCCAACAACAAAGAGACTACATTCAAGTCCTCCATCCCCTCACTCATTCAAACGTAGGAACTGGTTCCTCCAGTCTGACCCCTGCTGCTGTCTCTGACTCCACCCCCACCCCCGCGCAGCCATCTAGAGGTGTGAAGAGGCCAGCCCAGAAGTGGAGGAGGGCCAGCGCACCAGCGACAACTACCACTGGGGGGGAGGACCGTTGGCACACTGTCCTAGAGGATGAGGGAACCACTTCCACCAACATTTCGACCTAAAAGGCAGTCAGGATTGAAAGTAAAGCCCCTTCATCTTTGTGCGTGAACTTAAATTGTTTATTACCATAGCATGTGTGTTTGTTCTCTCTAGCTACAGTATGTACTTGAAAATGTTGCAATTTACCAATTCGGCCACTTGGGTGCATTTTGGCAAACTCGTGAGGGACACCTGGGAGACTTCATACTAAATATTATGTAGCTCTCTCATTCTTAAATGTATCCATCTGAAACTTTGCACACACACTGTTTCCCTGTTGTGGACAACATCTAAATTACCCCCAGCTTCCTATCTCAATGTATGGTCTTTCTTTTGCATTTCAAAGATGATGCAACAAAAATACAAATAGAAAACACATGTTTTTTTGTTGGTTTTATCTTTAACCAGATCTGTTGTTATATTCTCCTACATTCACTTCACATCTTCACAAACTTCAAAGTGTTTCCTTTCAAATAGTATCAGGAATATGCATATCCTTGCTTCAGGTACCTAGCTACAGGCAGTTAGATTTAGGTATGACATTTTAGGTGGAAATTGAGATGAAGGATCCTATCCAGAAGTTTCTTCAGTCTTTCAGGAGCTCATCCATTATTGGTTTCCTGGACTTAAGAGGTGGCTCTTCATCTGAACTGTCATCAGCGATTCCATCATCAATTCCGGATCTGTAAACATTAAAACCAATAGAGGATGACGAAAATACTATAGGCCTATACAAATTCCATCATTGCTATGAAACAAATATACTCCAAGAGATATGTAATCTGGTGTCATTATCTCCATCATAATCATCCTGCATCCTATCGCCCTACCTTCCTCTTCTTCTTCTATGGCATATTGGTTTGATTCGAACTCAGCATCCACTTCCGCCATCTTTTTCTTCCTGGGTGTCTATTTTGTCACAGGGCTGCCATTTTCTCTCATTGTTTCAAGACGAAACATTTTGGGACAGTTTGTATCCTCTCCAGCAAATAATACAACATTGACACCTACTGGTGAAATGACTAAACAAACACATCCATACACTTCTATATCAAGATGTTTTTAAAAATGTTTTATTTAACCTTTATTTACCGTGGCAAGTCAGTTAAGAACAAATTATTATTTACAATGACGGCCTACTATTCCCTCTACTAGAATATACTGGAATGCAGCCCTAGGACAAGTGGACTGGAACTGGAACAAAGTCTTGTTGTTGTCTGGCAAATATAGTATATCTAATAAGGTGAAAGAAGTATCATACAAATTCATTCATAGAATCTATCCTGTGAAGTCCTTTATTATACACAGATTCAAAATAGCTATTGATAACAAATGTGTATATTGTGGTTGTGACCCAGAGACTCTTGACCATTTATTTTGGGACTGTTCTTGTATCAGAAGATCTCGCAGTGAGTTTGAATATTTTATTTGAAAAGAAACGATTATTAATGTTAATTTGAAAGACTCTGATATTATGTTTTATTTTGATCCAAATGATATGGACCCTGATTTAACTTTCATTGTTCCTTTGTTTATTTTTCATGGCAGATTCTTTATCCATAAAATGAAGTGGGCAGAGAACAACCCCCTCTTCACATTGTTCCAGTCAGGGATTCCTGCTCCTGGCTCTGGGAGGCTATGGTCTGGCGGTAGCCCTGCACGTGGTTCTTCTCCTCCAGGTGGACCGTCTTCCGTCGGTTCTCTCTCAGTGTCTCCTTGTACTTCAGCTCAATGTCATCACGGATAGCCTGAAAGCACTTGTTGGACCTCCCTCTGTGACTCCCTGCTTGTTGTCTTTTACCTGTGCCTTACAAGTTATGGAATGTTGCCACTTGTTCAGACCTTATCTTACCAAATGAGAGTAAGGAACATTTGTCATCTGACATGCCAATCTTGGATTGCAGGAAGTGCATTTAGATAGTTAATGCATTTAATAAGACATCAACAGTACAGTACATATTCATTGGCCTAAAATGGATGTCTGTAAACTGAGCACAGTGGCCTTCTCATAGCAAAGTAATGTTGAGTCAGCAACGTTACACGTAATTAACTTATGTCTAGTCAACAGACAAGCTGCTCTGTGCTCCTGCAGAGGTCCTTGAGCATGCAGCTTGTGTATATGTAATACAGTACTTACGGAAGGCAGGTAGGTCAATCATGGGCACCAGTAGGGCGTAGTTCCACTTGTTCCCATTGCCGCCACTCCGGCCTGAGACTTCCTTAATATTAGAGATCGCACACCAGCTGTTACTGACAAATAGACCCAGACCACCCCTCCCCTTGTCTTACCCGGGGTAGCTGTTGTGTCTGGCTGATGCACGGAAAACCTAGCCAACTGTATATTATCCATGTCGTCGTTCGGGCACAACTCTGTGATATTACAGTTTTTAATGTCCCGTTAGTAGGATAGTCTTGAACGGAGCTCTTCCAGTTTATTCTCCAGTGATTGCATGTCGGCCAATAGGACGGATGGTACAGGCGGGTTACCCAGTCGCCGACAAATTCTCACAAGGCATCCGGATCTGCAGCCTCTGGATCTCAGTCTCCTCTTCATGCGAATGACAGGGATTTGGGCCTCGTCCGGGAGCAGCAGTATATCCTTAGCGTCAGGTTGTTCGTCTGGCCTGCAGAGGTAGCATACAGTAAATTCAATGAGTGTTATCATCTCTGACTAATGTGAATGGGCAGCTCACCACAATAGAGTTAACTGCTCTGGTAACGTTATAAGAACACAATCATGAAACAATTTATTGACGTACAAATGGGGTAATTTGTGCAAGATGACCACATCATTCAGAATTGAGGGGGCATATCTTTACTGAAGATAAATTACAGTTGACTGCCAAGCTATAACTGTCATAGCAAGGAGATCGATCACACAGACACAATTCTTCAAAGGAAGGTTTTGCCTCATCATCTTGACAGCTAGCTTTGTTTTGGAAAGGCTAATCTGTCTCAATACATTATGTAATCATTTCCATTCAAACCAATTACCAAAAGGAAAGCATGGATTAAATAACCTTGCAGATACATTTACGTTCAAGAATGTCTCTTCAATCGAACCTCAGTCGTCTCTCTTATGAAAATAAACATTCCGTAATTTCCCACCTAGAATCCGCAGAGGGGAGTTAAAATTGAGTTAATTTAGATATCGTCAATATAATGACGGAAAGCGAATTATTTGGTTTGTAAACTATGATAACCTTTACATATAAATTACTTGACTATATAATGAATTCTGTATTTCATCAATGAGGATTATTTATTTTTCCCTTGACCAATATAACCCCTCTCTTGAGATGGTATACTCCGGCACTGGTATAAACTGGGACCCAAGATATGTCAGAGCGGTTTGGTAACGTAGATTATATCAGACGAAACGAGTACCCATCATGGCTGCGGTGTGTACTGCCTCCCGTGTCCTCGCCAAAAAGCTGCTGTCAGCCAAGGCGGTAAGTATTTGGAAACAAACTGTTGCTTTAGAACATCACTATGACCTACTTTATATGTTGACTTCGTGAATGTGTTCATATGAGCTGGTATTAGCAGCATCAGCACGTAATGATGGTTCACCATTGCTGGGGTTTCGTAACGTAGCTAACGTTAGCTACTGTAGCTATTGTTTTCTATACAATACGAAGAGGGAGCTAGCTTCGTTTCTGTCGCAGTTTCAATGTTGTCATTTTACATTTCCATAGTATTCGATTCTGACGAATAACTTGATTTAATATACTTTTCATTGCTTAAGTATTGCGGGTGGGTTGAGTCTTACGGTAGCCATAAACATAAGTGCATTGAAGGTCAAACAAGGCAAGTTACCTTAAGAATCTGTGGCTAGTTCCCAGTGGGCGAATTCGTTTTGCATGGCCCGGTGCCCCGAGAAGGCGGTGTTTGATATTTGCGACAATTCCATTGACCATAAGGAGATATCTCCACTCACCGGTGCACCGGGCCATGCAAAACGAACTGTTGGCTGAGTTTGTTGTCAGTCGGTCACTGATAAATAAATTAAAAAAACAAACAATGTCTCGACTGTTTTGAATGCATGCTGTGTTTTAAGAGGGGATGTTGAGACTGGTTGCGGAAGAATAAAAAATAAGCTGTTTGTTTAGATGGGAGGACGTGAGGATAATCTACGATGCCAGAGACGTTTACCTAGCTATACGATTTTGAAATCTCTTTGTCACGACGTAATGTAAATGAATCCGAATTCTCCAACACATTAGTCTGTGTTTACACACGTACAAATGTGTATCTCTCCTCTCAGAAATATTGGTTGGAATGCTATTATGAAGCACTATTATGCATGTTGTGTAGGGATAAAAAAAAAAATAACACAACTAGACAACTTTGTTGCTGCAGTGTCCTCACATTATTAATGTCACAATCAGATTGATGGGTTTCTGCTGCATTTGAAAACAGTGAGCAAACTAGACTAACTTTAGAAACCCATAGTAAAGGTATACATTAACTTGAAGGAAAAAAAAGCCATTGCCATTGTGTGGATTAGCCTAGTGTTCTTAAGCAATTGAGTACTTAAATCAATAGCCAAGCATAGCCTATGATTTAGGCCTATATTGACCTACCCTACCCTCCCCTCCCCATTTAGCTTCCGGCAATATCCCAGAGCTCCAGGAAGCTCCACTTCTCAGTCTATGGGCAGAACAACTCTAAAGTATCAGATGGCGTAAGTCTGCATATTCCCATGTTCATCATTGACAGTGCTATATGAATGGATTAAGTAAAAAAAAAAAAAAAGTTGCACAAACTATATTTACTTTTTGAATTTACATTTACATTTACATTTAAGTCATTTAGCAGACGCTCTTATCCAGAGCGACTTACAAATTGGTGCATTCACCTTATGAATTTGTATTTGTCTCAGTGCTTGTAGAGGCAATTTGTATAAACAAAACTCTTAACTAGAGAAAATACTGAAATGCAGCTCTGTTTTGTGGGTCGTTGTTTACAGATGTCCACACAGTACCCGGTGGTAGACCATGAGTTTGATGCAGTGGTTGTGGGTGCCGGCGGAGCAGGGCTGCGTGCTGCTTTCGGTCTGTCTGAGGCTGGCTTCAACACAGCTTGTGTCACAAAGCTGTTCCCCACCAGGTCACACACGGTTGCTGCACAGGTAAGTCAAGTTATATCTACAAGAATCAATGGAATGTGACCATGTCACAGGAGGGAATATTCCAGAATGTCCCCTTTTTTTAGGTGTTACATTTTTAACAGTTCATTATGAGGCAGCTTTCACTCTGTCCACGGAAGGCAGCAATGCCATTTTTAAAGTCACAATGAATCAATCATATCCCACTGCAGTGGCGTTATCAGCCACCTTAATGTGTTACACTTGTATTAAGCCTACCTCCATGCGGTCTTGACATAAAGCCGTCCAAAGTTCATGCTGATCATGCACTTTGAAACTGTCCTTGACGCACTCTCTGCACTGACAAAATGGTTATTATTCCTTTAAGATGATTTATCTTTCTCCCAGTGGTCCTAAACAGTTGTTTTTGCATTTAGGGTGGGATCAACGCAGCCCTTGGAAACATGGAGGGAGATGATTGGAGGTGGCACTTCTACGATACGGTGAAGGGATCTGATTGGCTGGGAGACCAGGATGCCATACACTACATGACAGAGCAGGCTCCACATGCTGTGGTGGAGGTGACACACACACACACACACACACACACACACACACACACACACACACACACACACACACACACACACACACACACACACACACACACACACACACACACACACACACACACACACACACACACACACACACACACACACACACACACACACACGGTATCAGGGGAATGTGGCCTGCTAACAGGGGAGGTGGAAGAAGGCTCCATCAGGGGAATGTGGCCTGCTAACAGGGGAGGTGGAAGAAGGCTCCATCAGGGGAATGTGGCCTGCTAACAGGGGAGGTGGAAGAAGGCTCCATCAGGGGAATGTGGCCTGCTAACAGGGAAGGTGGAAGAAGGCTCCATCAGGGGAATGTGGCCTGCTAACAGGGGAGGTGGAAGAAGGCTCCATCAGGGGAATGTGGCCTGCTAACAGGGGAGGTGGAAGAAGGGTCCATCAGGGGAATGTGGCCTGCTAACAGGGGAGGTGGAAGAAGGCTCCATCAGGGGAATGTGGCCTGCTAACAGGGGAGGTGGAAGAAGGCTCCATCAGGGGAATGTGGCCTGCTAACAGGGGAGGTGGAAGAAGGGTCCATCAGGGGAATGTGGCCTGCTAACAGGGGAGGTGGAAGAAGGGTCCATGCTAAAAGAGCTGCAGTAGAAATCAAGGGCCCCTCGTACTTGGACTCTTCATGGGATGTCCTTTTTCATACCTTCTGATGTATCAAAACAAGTGGAAGTGGCCTTTCAATGCCCTTAATCTGTTAAGATCTAAATTTGATTCAATACATTCTGTGTAATTCAATATTTAGCTAAAATGCAAGTGTAATTATGTAGCCTCTGGGGGGATTCAGTTGAAATCTCCTTAATCACAAAGGATTGGCACAACATCAACACAAACACTGGTAGGTTGATCAAATTAAAACATTAATGTATTATTTCTTAGCTAACTTAATTTGTCTAGCTTCCTGTTATGAAAATAAATGTTGTGAAGCAGTGAGTTGACTTTTTTGTTTTGTGTCCCTAGCTGGAGAACTTTGGTATGCCCTTCAGTCGTACCGAGGACGGTAAAATCTACCAGAGGGCTTTTGGAGGCCAGAGTCTGAAGTTTGGCAAGGGAGGCCAGGCCCACCGGTGTTGCTGCGTAGCTGACAGAACTGGCCACTCCCTCCTGCACACACTCTACGGACGAGTACGTCACACTCTCTGGACTCAAAATCCCATAATTCATCACTTGAATCCCCTTTTGCTGACACACTGCTTTTAGAATCCCAAATCTCAAATTCTTGGCCTGTTTTTGCCAGTCGGTCATCTATCACTCTTCTATGCTTCTCACTTATTTAGTCTCTGAGGTATGACACCAGCTACTTTGTGGAGTACTTTGCCCTGGACCTGCTGATGGAGGATGGCGAGTGCAAGGGAGTAATTGCTCTGTGTATGGAGGACGGATCGATCCACCGCTTCAGATCCAAGAACACGGTCATTGCCACAGGGTATGTATCTGTCTCTCTGTATCGGGTGTTTCTGTAGCGAATAGGTATAGTTAGAAGACTTGTTCCATGTAATTTGGGTGTAGGAGCTTTGTTTTACCAGTTATACCCAGTTTATAATGTTAACTTTTTAACAATTTGCAACTGAACAGAAGGTGCCTCCTTGATGACAGTTTTGTGCCCTGAGTCTTAGTCTTGAGTCTTACTCCTGCCTCTGCTCGATCTAGTGGTTATGGCCGTACCTACTTCAGCTGCACCTCAGCCCACACCAGCACAGGAGACGGTAATGCCATGGTGACCCGTGCAGGCCTTCCCTGCCAAGACCTGGAGTTTGTCCAGTTCCACCCTACAGGTCAGTCCCATATCGGCTTAGCAATACAGGCCTGTCTGCTAGGGAATGGACTTATGAGACGATAATAACATTTAAATAAACATTTTATTGGAGAAGAATGGATTAGTGCTCAGAATAGGCCTATCAGAAGTGTCGTCTTGAAAATGTTTCTGTGCTTAGTCGGAAGGTAACTGCTGAATAATCCTGTGTGTTTCATAACATAGTATCGTTGATGTCGGATAAGTCAATCACATGGTGATGTAAGTCAGAGGGCTGGCAGACTAACCCTTTACATACTGTGGAAACATAATCATACTATAAATATCATTGGGTGTGAAGTGCCCTCCCTCAGTGCTGATTTCATGTAACGTTATCCCTCTAGGCATCTATGGAGCCGGCTGTCTGATCACAGAGGGTTGCCGTGGTGAGGGAGGAATCCTCATCAACAGTGAGGGCGAGCGCTTTATGGAGCGTTACGCTCCTAACGCCAAGGACCTGGCCTCCAGAGACGTGGTGTCCCGCTCCATTACCATCGAGATTCGAGAGGGCAGGTAAGATCACCGCCAATGCCAAATGGAATTCATTTGTAATCTACCCATAACTTCCAAATTCCAATGGGGATGACCCCACCTTGCTATGAGTTTCAGTTGTGAAAGACTACTGTAATGCCAACAGCCCTGTATCTGAGTGACCCAGAGAAACCCCACGTGAACCTGTCACGCCAACAGCCCTGTATCTGAGTGACCCAGAGAAACCTCACGTGAACCTGTCATGCCAACAGCCCTGTATCTGAGTGACCCAGAGAAACCCCACGTGAACCTGTCATGACAACAGCCCTGTATCTGAGTGACCCAGAGAAACACCACATGAACCCGTCATGCTAACAGTCCTGTATATGTGTCCCTATGTGTCCCACGTGAACCTGTCATGACAACAGCCCTGTATCTGAGTGACCCAGAGAAACCTCACGTGAACCTGTCATGCCAACAGCCCTGTATCTGAGTGACCCAGAGAAACCCCACGTGAACCTGTCATGCCCTGTATCTGAGTGACCCAGAGAAACCCCACGTGAACCTGTCATGACAACAGCCCTGTATCTGAGTGACCCAGAGAAACACCACGTGAACCCGTCATGCTAACAGTCCTGTATATGTGTCCCTAGGGGATGTGGCCCAGAGAAGGACCATGCATACCTGCAGCTGCACCATCTCCCCCCACAGCAGCTGGCCACTCGTCTACCCGGCATTTCTGAGACCGCCATGATCTTCGCCGGCGTGGACGTCACCAAAGAGCCCATCCCCGTCCTGCCCACTGTACACTACAACATGGGAGGAATCCCCACCAACTACAGGGGACAGGTAACTAGCAGTACCCATAGCAAATAAATGCACTAGATCTGCATATTTTTATTTTTAAAAGTCGTGTTGAATAACTCTAAAATAAGTAGACAGATACAATGAGAGCTCTGTGTAGAGTGAGTCTTTTAAACTGGACCTCCCCTAGTTTGATTACATTAAACCTTTTTTATTATATAATTATTTACTGTCCTGTTCTCCCACAGGTCATCACCCACACGTCCGAGGAGGGTGATAAGGTGGTGCCAGGGCTGTTTGCCTGTGGCGAGGCTGCCTGTGCCAGTGTCCATGGTGCCAACCGTCTGGGAGCCAACTCCCTGTTGGATCTGGTGGTGTTTGGACGCGCCTGCGCTCACACAATCACTGACATCTGCACTCCAGGTAACAACTTCATACTCTCCGTTTTTCAAACCTTTGCCCGTATGTCATCAAGACAAAAATCACATACATTAATGGATTGTCCCACAGCTTTTCAATGTGGAATACCAAGACTCCTCTTGAAAAATTATCACAATTGGACTAACCTTGATGAAATAACAGATTTTTAAATAGTTAAATATATTTTTACAATCCTGGCAATGTGATGGTTCTGAAGGAGAGAAGCTCTCCCCCCTGAAGCCCAACGCAGGAGAGGAGTCTGTGGCCAACCTGGACAAGCTGAGGTTTGCTGATGGCAACATAAGGACCTCTGAGATCAGAGTGAACATGCAGAAGGTATGGATCCTAGAACTATGGAACGGATGTCTAACATCCATAACAGGGAATTGACCTTGGATGTTTGTCAAAAGTACAGGTAAAATGGGCTTTGAGGACTTGTACAGTACCATCACGTCTTCTCTAAGCACGCGTTCCTCTCTCCGCTGTCAGACCATGCAGAACCACGCCGCTGTGTTCCGTACCGGCAAGGTCCTGAAGGAGGGATGTGACAAGATGGACGCCGTCTACCAAACCCTGGACGACATCAAGACCTTCGACAGAGGTCGGCATCTCATTCCCTCTGCTGATGTGATAAGAATAGACTTTCAATTGCCCCTTCTTACAGAGGCCGATCTTTGTTGTCCCATTTGTTGGGCTTGATTGTAAAAACTTCAAACATGCACGTAAAGCTGTTCTGTAGCACTGTCATTCACTCTCTCCCTCCCCCTCAGCTATTCACTCTCTCCCTCCCCCTCAGGTATTGTGTGGAACACTGACTTAGTGGAGACCCTGGAGCTGCAGAACCTTATGCTGAACGCTGTGCAGACAATCAACTCTGCCGAGCAGCGCCAGGAGAGCAGGGGAGCCCACTCCAGAGAGGACTTCAAGGTAAGAACTGAAGACACTAACCACTCCTATACAAGTCTGGTCTGCAATGAACATTTTGTGTCTGGTAGTGAGATTTACTTCTTCTATGCATCCAATGGTTGCATTTTGCTTCACAGTAGGGGTCTCGATGTGGACATATTTTGGGGGAGCTGAAAGTAATGCATATTGACAGACAATGCTTTTGTGTAAACATCCACCATAACACAACTATAGGCACTCTCTCCAGCAGTAGTTGTAACAGTATGTAGACTGATGTCATTCTGAAAGAGGCCCATTTAACATTGCAGGACCGTATGGATGAGCTTGATTACGCCAGGCCTCTGGCGGGACAGGTGAAGAAGCCCATTGAAGAGCATTGGAGGAAACACACCCTGTCCACTGTGGATCCTAAGACCGGGAAGGTAAACCAAATTGATGCCTAATGATTGCGTTAACTTCATTTTCTAAATATACAATGCTCAAAAAAATAAAGGGAACACGAAAGTAACACATCCTAGATCTGAATGAATGAAATATTCTTATTAAATACTTTTTTCTTTACATAGTTGAATGTGCTGACAACAAAATCACACAAAAATTATCAATGGAAATCAAATTTATCAACCCATGGGGGTCTGGATTTGGAGTCACGCTTAAAATTAAAGTGGAAAACCACCCTACAGGCTGATCCAACTTTGATGTAATGTCCTTAAAACAAGTCAAAATGAGGCTTAGTAGTGTGTGTGGCCTCCACGTGCCTGTATGACCTCACTACAACGCCTGGGCATGCTCCTGATGAGGTGGCGGATGGTCTCCTGAGGGATCTCCTCCCAGACCTGGACTAAAGCATCCGACAACTCCTGGACAGTCTGTGGTGCAACGTGGCGTTGGTGGATGGAGCGAGACATGATGTCCCAGATGTGCTCAATTGGATTCAGGTCTGGGGAACGGGCGGGCCAGTCCATAGCATCAATGCCTTCCTCTTGCAGGAACTGCTGACCCACTCCAGCCACATGAGGTCTAGCATTGTCTTGCATTAGGAGGAACCCAGGGCCAACCGCACCAGCATATGGTCTCACAAGGGGTCTGAGGATCTCATCTCGGTACCTAATGGCAGTCAGGCTACCTCTGGCGAGCACATGGAGGGCTGTGCGGCCCCCCAAATGCCAAATACCTCTGGCAAATGCCAAACGTCCTGCACGGTGTTGGGCTGTAAGCACAACCCCAACCTGTGGACGTCGGGCCCTCATACCACCCTCATGGAGTCTGTTTCTGACCGTTTGAGCAGACACATGCACATTTGTGGCCTGCTGGAGGTCATTTTTCAGGGCTCTGGCAGTGCTCCTCCTTGCACAAAGGCGGAGGTAGTGGTCCTGCTGCTGGGTTGTTGCCCTCCTACGGCCTCCTCCACGTCTCCTGATGTACTGGCCTGTCTCCTGGTAGCGTCTCCATGCTCTGGACACTACGCTGACAGACACAGCAAACCTTCTTGCCACAGCTCGCATTGATGTGCCATCCTGGATGAGCTGCACTACCTGAGCCACTTGTGTGGGTTGTAGACTCCGTCTCATGCTACCACTAGAGTGAAAGCACCGCCAGCATTCAAAAGTGACCAAAAAATCAGCCTGGAAGCATAGGAACTGAGAAGTGGTCTGTGGTCACCACCTGCAGAACCACTCCTTTATTGGGGGTGTCTTGCTAATTGCCTATCATTTCCACCTGTTGTCTATTCCATTTGCACAGCAGCATGTGAAATTTATTGTCAATCAGTGTTGCTTTCTAAGTGGACAGTTTGATCTCACAGAAGTGTGATTGACTTGGAGTTACATTGTGTTGTTTAAGTGTTCCCTTTATTTTTTGAGCAGTGTAAATTACAGGATTAATTGTAACTAGGTTTGAGTGGTATAACTGCCAGGGTAAAAAAAAAAAAAGCCATATTACAACCTATGTGTTGTGATAATTTTGTTGCTCTATAACCTGTTAGTTCATATTCCTTGACACTGTGATATAAAGTCAACCATTTGTTTCATCACAACTAGAGAGCAACATCTGTTCGGTGAAGTCCAGAAAGCACATTGCATGTAACAAACAGTTAAATGACCTATAGCATGGTCAATCAAGTTAATGTTGCTGACATTTTCACAACTATTGATTTAGAACCACGGATTTAGAACCACAGTTGCTGCAAGTCGCAAAGAAAACAGGAGCTGCCTCCACTACTCGAACCATTTCAACATCATCAAATCGCCTCTGCTTAGTCTAAGTGACAACTAAAAGATTCCAAAAACAATTTAGTCCAATCAACGTAAGCGAAATGTGGCTATCCATGGCGCCGATTTCTGTGTGTGTGCATAAGTAGAAAAACATGTTGATTCACCCTACTTGTAGAGAAACGCCAATGCCATCCTCTTTTCATGTTAGCGAAGTGGTCTATGACTCTGTACACTTTATTTTTTTGTTGTCCTAGGTTACCTGGCTAAAATACTTGCTTGTTAGCCCAACTTGATTTCATGGGTAACGATTAGCGAGCTAGTTAACATTAGCCTACTACATCTAGCTACATATTGAACTTGCATCCTCTCAGGCCAGAGGCACAATGTATAAATTTAGGGTTAGATCAGAATCGCCATTCTAATCATTGGCCAGTACGGATATTTAAGTAAAACCACAAGTCCAACTCCCTATCGCCATCCATGGCTAATTTAGGAAAGGGACAATTTTAGCCCACCGGAGGACAACCACACAACGAGATGCAACAACTCAAGTTTTCTGTCAATGACGTTTGGCTCGGTGTGATTGGTCTGAAGTCAAATCCAAACTGGCTTCCCTTGACACTTTTTTTGTGGGCCAGGACCATTTATAGCTGAGCTTACTCAGTTTAACTCAAAGCTGATTTGGTTATTGTATAAAACATTTTCAGCAAGGGAGGCCAAATGCTCGCTGGCATTCAATGCTACGGGCAGCAACAATTACATTTTTTTTGTTGACCAGACAGCATCAGATGGTCTACACATACAGAGACCGGGTCAGTGAGATGATACATTCAGCCCTTTGCTAATTGAAGGAAAATTTATGAAATGCAGACGAAAGATTTCTTTATAATAATTTATTATTTGGGCCATTTTTGGGGGGGGAAGCCTGGCCTCCCTTGGCATCCATGTCCATGAATACATGCCACTGTAGTTATACTTAACTTATAGTTAGTTATAAGCAGTGGCATAGCACCCCCCCCCCGGTCCCCAATCAAAAGCATACGTTTCTATACGGTATATCCCTCAAGCCTAATTGTAACATACGTTCATGCTTAACAGCACAATGGTAGCGGAGTCTAGGTACATGCCAATGTACATTTGCCATCACTCACTAATTTCTCCCTTCTGTGCTTTTGTTACAGGTAACTCTGAAATACAGACCGGTTATTGATCACTCACTGGATGCCGAGGACTGTGCTGCTATCCCTCCAGCCATCCGTTCCTATTAAGCACATACCGATCCAATGCAGACTATTTTATTCATGATCAGAATGGATGCTTTTGCAGTTATCATTTATATGAAGTTTCAACCGGATTCTCCCTTTGCTCATAAATACTATATGTGGAATATTTCATATGTTCAATAATAAACTGAAACTTATTGCAACCTTCAGAGAATTGTGCAAAATTGAGTGGTTTGTGTGTACTTTAAACTTTCACTACATTTGCTATAGTTCTTACAGGCAAATAAATACATATTTAATATTTAAATATTGAATGATTCTAGAAATCTGTAAAAAGAAAAGCGTAATCACAGTTTGGGGGGGGGGGGGGGGGTGAAAACCACGTTTAAGATATCCACACACAATGCCAATACAATACTCAATTTTGTCACTCTGTGGCTTTTGCTCAACTGTATGTAAAGTTCTGTTCATCTTGCATGCTTAGTGTATTGTTGGTTTTATCTCAATAAAGATGCTCTAACTAAATTCCTCCTGTCTTAGTGATTGTAGTGCATCTCCACAATGCCATGTTCCATCTGAAATACAATTGTATTTGAAGATGAAAGGAATAGAGAATGACATGTATTTATTTTAAACTATTTTCATTTATGTAAATTGCCTCTGACGCGGGATGCGTTGCATTTACACCAGTTAACATCCACTCTCTGACAACACCCATACAAAGAATAACAAAACAACCGCTTTCTATTATAAATTGCATTCTAATACTTGTAAAAAACGTTTATTCATGAATTCCGAGAATCCTGTGAACGTTATGCGCATGTTTCATATCACTCATGTACGCGCATATACATATGCCCTTCGGTTTCACAGAGAAATAAATGGGCGGAACCGGAACTTCATGTAGTTCATTTCCGCTATCTGGTCCGTCCAGCAAAACTTTCCTCAAGACAGATTAACAATGGCTGAACGAGGATATAGTTTCTCCCTTACTACCTTCAGGTAAAGCAAAATAAAAATATATTTCTGCATCGCAAAACGTAGTCAATTAACATCTTACAGTGAGGCCATATTCTGCTATAATTGTGATCTTGATTTAGCTCAATGGCCATTAAAAACACTTGAGGCAACTCTGCAAGAGATGCAGTGTCACGCCGATGCTAACTGGCTAGCTTCTTACCGGTAGCTGTTGAGTTCAAGCGGGCTAGCTAGCGTAAGCCAATTGATAGCGTTGTAATTTCGGCTAATGTATGATTATTTGTAACTCCTGCAGTGGCTAGCTATTGGCTAGCCCCCCCCCCCCCCCCCCCCCCCCCCCCCCGTTACGTTAGCTGGCTACATAGCCGAAACTAGTTTAGTTTTGGCTACTGGCTACTCGGTTAGCTAGCGAGATATGTAACTAGCTAAGTAAATGGATGTAACTGATTTAACATACAACATGTATATGAACAGGTGTAGGTTAGTGCTATAACTAACGTTTACCTAGTTACATATCTTCCTCGTTCCTTACAGCCCCTCTGGGAAGCTGGTCCAAATTGAATATGCCCTGGCAGCAGTGGCCGCAGGTGCACCCGCTGTAGGAATCAAAGGTGAGTAGTTAGATATAAACTACCTGCATCAAAATGTTTTAATCCACCATGTCTATTTATTGATTTAATAAGTACACATCCAATTAACCACCTCAACAGACTTATACACAACTAAACCTTCATTATCACCTCAAGTTTTGAGAGCTGATTCCAAGCTCGTGTAATTTTTCTTCCCTAACTACAGCCTCAAATGGAGTTGTCTTGGCAACAGAGAAGAAACAGAAGTCTATCCTTTACGACGAGACCAGTGTTCACAAAGTTGAGCCTATAACCAAACACATTGGTATGGTGTACAGTGGCATGGGACCTGACTACAGGTAATGAGGGAATGGGGAACTCATTCTTACTGGAAATCAACTTCAGCATGTAGTATTATACATATGCCACTACCTATGCACTCTAGTATATTATATATAGAAACATGATGTAGTTGTTTTATAGAATATTGCTAAGATCTTATTTCTTAGCATACATGCTAAACCAAGTAAACTAAAGGTACAGTCCTTGACTGTAATGAGACGACTGGACTCGGGAGAGATGCTCTTTGTTGTGTTGACAGGGTGCTGCTCCGGAGAGCCAGGAAGTTGGCCCAGCAGTACTTCCTGGTGTACCAGGAGCCCATCCCCACAGCTCAGCTCGTTCAGAGGGTGGCCTCCGTCATGCAGGAGTACACACAATCAGGGTATGGAGTAAAATACTGTAGCTACTTATTGAGGATTAATGTTTTGCTTACCATGACTGATTCACAGTTCTCTCTTAGCTTAAATGACCAGAATATAAATGTGGAGTAGTTCAAAAGTCAACTGTTTATTCATCATTTATTCAGTACATTAGGAAAGTATTCAGACCCCTTCCCCACATTTTGTTACATTACAGCCTGATAATGGACAAAAATCCAATCTACACACCATACCCCATAATAACAAAGCGAAAACAGGTTTTTGCAAATGTATTAAAAATAAACACCTTATTTCCATAAGTATTCAGAGGCTTTGCTCTGATATCCATGCACAGACTTGAGAGCATCTCTTTATTCTCTGTTACATGTCTACTTAGCCTTAGAAAAAGCTGTTTGGCATAGACCCAATCATTCATACTGGAAATCTAGTAGCCTCACTAGAAGTAGGTCATCCTGAAAGGCCTAAATCATGAATTTTTGGAAACTCATATTTCTCTCTCGCTCACACACCCCTGACACACACACCCACACACACAGTGCCTTTGAAAGTATTCAGACCCCTTGACATTTACCACATGTTGCTACAGCCTTATTCAAAAATAGATTTTTTGTGAATGTATTAAAAAAAACATACCTTATTTACTTAAGTATTCAGACCCTTTGCTATGAGACTTGAAATTGAGCTCAGGTGCATCCTGTTTCCATTGATCATCCTTGTGATATTTCTTCAACTTGATTGGAGTCCATCTGTGGTAAATTCAATTGATTGGATATGATTTGGAAAGGCACACACCTGTCTGTATAAGGTCCCACAGTTGACAATGCATGTCAGAGCAAAAACCAAGCGATGAGGTCGAAGGAATTGGCCGTAGAGCTCCGAGACAGGATTGTGTCGAAGCCCAGAACTGGGGAAGGGTACCAAAAAATGCAGCATTGAAGATCCCCAAGAACAGTGGCCTCCATCATTCTTAAATGGCAGAAGTTTGGAACCACCAGACTCTTCCTAGAGCTGGTTGCCCAGCCAAACTGAGCAATCAGCGGAGAAGGGCCTTGACCAGGGAGGTGACCCGATGGTCACTCTGACAGAGCTCCAGAGTTCTTCTGTGGAGATGGGAGAACCTTCCAGAAGGACAACCATCTCTGCAGCACTCCACCAATCAAGCCTTTATGGTAGAGTGGCCAAATGGAAGCCTCTCCTCAGAAAAAGGTACATGACAGCTTGCTTGGAGTTTGCCAAAGGACTCTGACCATGAGAAACAAGATTATCTGGTCTGAGGAAACCAGGCACCATCCCTACATTGGAGCATGGTGATGGCAGCATCATGCTGTGGGAATGTTTTTCAACGGCAGGGACTGGGACACTAGTCAAGATTGAGGGAAAGATGAACGGAGCAAAGTACAGAGAGATTCTTGATGAAAACCTGCTCCAGAGTGCTCAGGACCTCCAGACTGGGGTGAAGGTTCACCTTCCAACAGGACAACGACCCTAAGTACACAACCAAGACAACGCACGACTGACTTCAGGACACGTTTCTGAATGTCCTTGAGTGGCCCAGACTTGAACCCGATGAAACCTCTCTGGAGAGACCTGAAAATAGCTCTGCAGCAACGTTCCCATCCAACCTGACAGAGCTTGACAGGGACTGCAGGGAAGAATGGGAGAAACTCCTCAAATACAGGTGTGTCAAGCTTGTAGCGTCATACCCAAGAAGACTTGAGGTTGTATTCACTGCAAAAGGTGCTTCAACAAAGTATTGGGTAAAGGGTCTGAATACTTATGTAAATGTAATAGCGTTTAAGAAATATATATATTTCTAAAAACTTGTTTTTGTTTTGTCATTCTGGGGTATTGTTGGTAGGTTGAGGAGTAAACTATTTAATCCATTTTAGAATAAGGCTGAAAGATAATAAAATGTGGAAAGTCAAGGGCTCTGAATACTTTCAGAATGCACTGTAAGCAGATGTCACAGAAGTGCTAATACAGATACCATGCCTAAAACCACAAAGCGCAAGCAATGCAGATGTAGAACAGTGGCCAGGGAAAACTCTCTAGAAAGGCAGGAACTTAGGGAGAAATCTAGAGGAACCAGGCTCCGAGGGGTGGCCAGTCCTCTTCTGGCTGTGCCGGGTGGACATTATAAAAGTACCTCAATGTTCCTTTTCAGACGATCAATTAAGAATCATAGGATGTAACAAAATGACTCTTGGGGGGGGGATTATTGAGGGAGGTTATTCTAATGTAGTTAATTGTATAAATGAATGCATTCATGATGGAGTCAGTTTGCTTCATGTAGGATTAAATGTTTTAACGCGTCTCTTTTAAATGTTTTGTCTTACGTTGCAGGGGTGTCCGTCCTTTTGGAGTGTCCTTGCTGATCGCAGGTTGGGATGAGGACCGACCATACCTTTTCCAGTCTGATCCGTCTGTAAGGGCTGGTTACCACCATTTGCTATCTGAGAATATTTGTCTGTTTGTTGTGAGAGCATGATACATTGATAACCATGTCTGGATTTCTCTACCCAGGGAGCATATTTTGCCTGGAAAGCAACTGCTATGGGGAAGAACTACGTCAATGGGAAAACATTCCTTGAGAAAAGGTATTTCAATTTACCCCCCCCGTACAATGACGGCCTACCCTGGCCAAACCCTCCCATAACCCGACAACACTGGGCCAATTGTGCGCCGCCATATGGGACTCTCGATCACGGCAGGTTGTGATACAGCCCGGCATCGAACCAGGGTCTATAGTGATACCTCTAGTAACCCTTTAATAAATGTGGGTTGTGTGTCTCCTCACTCAGATACAACGAGGACCTGGAACTGGAAGACGCCATCCACACAGCTATCTTGACATTGAAGGTGAGTGACTCCGTTATAAACGTCTCCTGCTGGGCTTCTATGTGGAAAGGGCTATACATGAAACGTTCTCATAGCCCTTCCCCTTCTATGCTCTCCTGTCATCACATACGTCTGTTAAAAGAGACCACAGGACTCTCTTGTGATCTTTCGGTTATTAGCAGAATCCTGAATGCTGTATTTTATTCACAGGAAAGCTTCGAGGGTCAGATGACCGAAGACAATATTGAAGTGGGGATCTGCAATGAAGCAGGCTTCAGGCGACTCTCACCCGCAGAAGTGAAAGACTACTTGGCGGCCATTGCTTAAGTGACTCTCGTTGGTGTGATTGTTCGTATTTGGTTATTACTGAAATAATTTAGACTACTGTATTTTCAACATAACAGCATTTATTTTCTTTGTATTCCAGTTCCTCCTTCCCCTCTGACAAGTTCAGTAACTATCAATAAATGCCAGAAACTAAAGCTCCCATGTTTTTATTTACATCTTGTAACTTGTGCTTATCTCACAAAATAAAACATTTCCACACAGACAAATGCATCATTTGCTTTAAATGACATTAAGATACATTTCACAACTCATCCCTGTACAGTTTGCTTCGTTTGAATTTAACTATACAATGTGTAATAATTTAGTTTTTATGGCATCTGTATTTATGGCGTAGACATATTCCTGGCGATTCTTATGGCTTCCTTCTGCCACCAGGATAAGGAACGTAACATTGAGAATTGTTATTTCCTGGATTGTGACCCTGTAGTCTTGAGCTGAGAAAGGCAGAAAATATCCAGCAGGTAACCACCAATCTGTATATTAATTTCAAACCAGCAATCATCATTTTTCTGCAAAGTGTTTGATGAATTCAGAGAGACCATATACATGTCCACATCCCACTTTGGAATCCATACTGATGAAATCATCCAGGTTCATTTTAGAGTCTAGAACGAAAAACCCATTATTCCGTTAGACAATCCTCACAGACAAATGTGATTTCCATTCAAATATTGAGTTTTGCAAGAAGAAATATGTAATGTGACCAAGATGTACCTGTTGTTTCAATACAAGGATACAGCGGTGGAGGCATGCGCCATGTCCCATCGGCATTTTTCATATGTGACCGGTCCGAGGCAAAATTCTTCAGGTAGGTATCTGCAGGAATAACTCGCAACTTCCTGGAAAGCGTTGAATAGACAAGTATTAAAGTGTTTATCGTTGAAGAGAACCGATTACCTTGATACACATACTTGCTTAGAATATAAAAAGGTAAAATAACAATATGAATACTTGCTTACCTCCAGAAAGCTGGTTTAAGGCCATGATCTGTATGGAAGGCTTCTGTAGTGTAAACATGGAAAGGACAGGAGAAAGGCAGGACTGTATCCTGGTCATAAATAAAGCTCTGTCCCTGCTGATTCTGATGAAGTAGGACAACGTGATAATCCTACAAACAGAATGATGAATGTTATATGGTGACCGTTGTAATAGTTTACAGTGTAGGCTACAATATTTTCCCCATAATGCTAAAGGCAAGGGTGCGGCTTCATATTTCCTAGTTCTGGCTTCCTCCATCCTCTGTCTGAAAATGAAAGCCAAGGGACAGTGCCTACCCAAACAACAGGTTCATCTCCACGACTGGACTTCTGTTTCCATATTGGGATCTGAGACGAATGGAAATTCATCAATTATTATAACAGAGTAAAGGGTTAACAATGACTCACATAATTTCAATCACCTTTTAACGACCTAATACAACTTACCATTTTTCTTTCATTTGATATAAAGACTGCATACACTTCGTCCAAATGTATTTGCGTTTGAGTCTTGATGTGTTCACATAGTTTCCAGACATTTTCCTCACTGAAAAAGCAAGATTTTAAAATGTAATTCATGCACCCATTATATTAGCGGACTACTTAACTCCATGGTGAATTAAACTCATATGAACTTCACCAAGCTTCCTTCACAATGGAGTGGAGTTTATTCCGCTACCATTATGTTTTTAGCTAGCCACCTAGCTTCATTCTGAACATGCATGCATTGCGGACAATTACCAGTAACAGCTTGTGTACACGCATTCATCCCTGGATGGAGTGATATTGACATACTTTGATGAAACGTGTTCTTTATGCATGTCTTCCCTGAAAATTTAACAGACTGACCCTACAAAACAATCAGCAGTTGATTTTGCAGCAGTCTACATATTTTGGTGTTACATTTTTAAGTATCCGCCTGAGGACGAGAGTCCTCGTCTTCTTCTGTAGTATAATGGCGGTCCGCTATGAAGGTGCATGCCGCCACCTATTGTGTCGGAGTGTGCGATCAATCATGGTTTGGCTAATTATGTACGACTAATAAAATAAAAAATCCCTACCTACTTCTAACAAACCCTCCCCAAAACCCCACCTCTTCAAACTATCTCTATCATACTGAGACAATCCATCCTTGCGATTAATCAGCATAAAAAAAACAACAACATGTAGACAGTAACTTGTTACCCCTAATAACTCTGTTGCCATATCCACAATAATCTTTAACCTGACATTTCTACTTTCCACAATCCGATTCGTGAATTTACTACCAAAATGTCCTTTGACACAGCACATTTATGGGAGCAATCTTTCTGAAAAGGCCTCGAGACCATGTCAGGACTAGTAGAAGCACCAGTTCCTTCACATGTTCTTTAATATCATCAATGGAGACAGTGGGACCAAATAAATGACTCCACTCAATTTAGCATAAGCTCCAGGGACATGGTTATTGATCTTCTTCCTATTGAGAGTTTCCATTTGAAAAATCTTCCCCTGCTGAGCCTGGCTACCACAGGATAATAGCAGTCTACCATTTCCAATGAACCGGGCTAGGTTGACTTCACCTATCTCTTTCTTTACGTCATTGCGAAATGGGATAGGGTGTAGATGCAGCCCTGTGGTCACATCAAACACACCATCACAACATTCCAGCTGTTGAATCTCCAATCTTCTCCCCATATCCCCCATCGCTGCATCCTCTGAAAACCACTTCGTAGCCACACTAATAAAGGAAGGCTAGCAGTAAAGAGTGTTTTGCCAGTAACCGAAAGGTCTCTGTTTCGAAATCCCAGAGCCGACTAGTTGAAGAAGCTGTCGATGTGCCCCTGGGCAAGCAACTTAACCTTAGTCGCTCTGGATAAGAGTGTCTACTAAAATAGAAATGTTTCTTGATGTTTCCCTTTCTATCACTGGCTTGGACGTCGCTACAACTCACATGCTACGCAGGAGTTTGTCAGTAGGGGGTGACATCACATTGCAATATGTGAACTTGTTCCTTGTTTTCCCTTACATAATTTGCTTTAACACGTTCATGTGAGTCCACAGGCAAAATGTGCATTTTTAGGGTAGTGTAACTGTCCCCAGAATTTGTTTAATTTCCATTACAATATTTAGCAAGACTCTCTCTCCCTCTCTCCCCCTGTCCCAGAGACACAGAGAGAATACCGTATAAACTAAAGCCCTCCTTATTTGCAGAATGGACATCTCTGGCCTGCTATCATACACTGAGTACGATGAAACAGCATCCATTCTTCAGATGTTCACCTCTTCTGCTGCCCTGGGTGCCATGGATGTGGAGCTCATTGTTAGGGTCGACATGTTTAGTTCTCAACTCACTCAAAAAGGCGGTAAGAATGTGAAAAAGCGGGCTTCTCACAGTTTCTGCTCCAAGCTGCTATTGTTAGTCTCATTGATTTTCTCATTGATTTCCGGTGTTTTCACTCTCAAACAAGGATTTTGTTTTGTGTTTGCCTCTGTAAGTGAGGTTAAAGATTGTATTTCCCATAGTTGTCTCAGATTCTTCCCACCTCAAGTTTGACATACTGTAGCTGTCTGTTTATCACAGTTTGTAAGCCTAGTAGGATCAGCCCTTTCCATCAGAGGGTAAAACAACATACCGAGGACTGGTCTTTGCTCTGTAGAATACATATCAGCCCACGAAGCCATTAGAATTCCTCCAGGTTTTTAACCATGGGGAACCTTGTTAATGATAAAAATATATTGTTTCACCTGAATGAGTTTTTGTGGGATGTGCCATTTTTTTTGCATTACAAAAGATTTGTACATGTATAAATTAAATCACATTCAAAACAATCATGAGACCAAGCAAGAATGTCAAACCACTGACATTAATAACTTTTTATCTATAGTAGATCATATGAAGAGAAGTAATTGTTGGAGAGGAGAGCAGGGAGACAATCTCTCCCCCTTCCTCTCTCTCTGTCTCTCCCCCTTCCTCTCTCTCTGTCTCTCCCCCCTTCCTCTCTCTTTGTCTCCCCCCTTCCTCTATTTCTGGCTTTTCCTCCTCCTCTCAAAAAGCTGCAGATCATAAATCAACAGAGAACAGGCTGTTCAGAGAACCACAGACAGAGTCAGAACAGGCTGTTCAGAGAATAACAGAGAGTCAGAACAGGCTGTTCAGAGAACCACAGGCAGGCACGACATAACAATGAAGCCTCAGCATAAATTCTCTCTCTCTCTCTCTCTCTCTCTCTCTCTCTCTCTCTCTCTCTCTCTCTCTCTCTCTCTCTCTCTCTCTCTCTCTCTCTCTCTCTCTCTCTCTCTCTCTCTCTCTCGTTGCTGAATCATCCCACTTTACACTACCACAACTAATCCCCTTCAGCAATGTTCCCTTGAATTTTTGGGGGCACTGAGCGGAAACCTGAAGGTTGCGAGAATTTTGTGCAACTTCCAGGGTGCGTTTACAGTAAACACTGAGGCTGTACCCTAACAGTTTTAGACAGCAGCCAATAGGCCTATATGTGGTGTTCAATGCAGGCCTACTTTGCCTGAGACCTTTAAAACCGTTTTTACATGATTTTTGACTTGGTCTGTGGACTAAATAGGTGACTGTAAATTGCATTGTTTTATTACAAAATGAAAGGAATTATTATTACCATACAGAGAAGTATACAATGTAGCCTACCGCACTGAAAAGCACATTCACTCTCAGATGATTGAAAGACTGCTCGTGGGCCAAGGTCCCCCTGCAAATTAAATTATACTCTATTGTGCTCTGGCTCTGCCTACAACAACATCACAGAGTCAATCTTGCAAAGTTAGATTTGTTTTGTTTTGTTGCATTGAAAAGGGGCTGATATAATGTTGTTTCGATCACAGAAAAAAAAACGTGAATCTATATAGTGCAAACTAATGGTGCGAACTCAGTGAATTCAATCTCTCGAGTTTCTGTGCAGCCTGGCATTTCATCTGCGCGGCAGTCCTGGAGGAGGTGCACGGCCACGCATGTGCTCTTCAGCATGTCTTTATATTCTGTGCCACAGTGGTTGTATGATACCGAGATTCATCTACAAGTGATGCCCAAGCCGGTGAATTTAAAGTGGTTGGAAAATTCAGCTCAACATTCAAGTCTTGATCACTGCAGCAGCGGCGATATAAAGACTTTGGCTCATTGTCTCAAGTGGCTGAGCCAAGGCTGAACGCACTTAGCATGTTCCCTCAGGACTGTGGTGTGGGCACAGGACCAGCTCTCTCAGGACTGTGGTGTGGGCACAGGACCAGCTCTCTAACCAGCTCTCTCAGGACTGTGGTGTGGGCACAGGACCAGCTCTCTCAGGACTGTGGTGTGGGCACAGGACCAGCTCTCTCAGGACTGTGGTGTGGGCACAGGACCAGCTCTCTAACCAGCTCTCTCAGGACTGTGGTGTGGGCACAGGACCAGCTCTCTAACCAGCTCTCTCAGGACTGTGGTGTGGGCACAGGACCAGCTCTCTCAGGACTGTGGAGTGGGCACAGGACCAGCTCTCTAACCAGCTCTCTAACCAGCTCTCTCTTTTGTTCATCCCCAGAGCGAGAGGGAGAACACAGGTCATCATCTGTGGACGGTGCTGTGCTGCGTGCCAGGGTCACCCAAGTTGCCTCCGCCGTTAGAGCTGCTTTTATTTCCTCCTGGCGCGCGCGTGTGTGTGCCCGCAGGTGTGTTTCTGCTTTTATCCTCGCTCTGTGGCCATCTATCCCCCGACAGTCACTCCACTAATTGGCTGCTGCCCTGAAGTGTCAGTGTTGTTATCTTTCAATACCACAGAACATTTCATTAGAGAGAGGTGAGGTCTCGGCAAGGATGGACCGCCCACATATGTCTTAGATTAGATTTAAACGTATCGCTGGACTTGTTCTGGGGTGGTTCTATATTAGAGTCTGATATAGTGTGTGTTGGTATAGTATACACAGTGTTATAGTCATAGCATTAAATAGAAAAAGGAATATGGTTATAGGGTTGTCCTATATTAGGGTCTGGTATAGTGTAGGCCTGTTTGCGCAAAGACATCAACTGTCCCATGTGGCTCACTTGGTAGCATGGTGCTTGTAACGCCAGCGTTGTGGGTTCCGAGTCCCACGGGTGACCCGTATGAAAATGTATACACACACTACTTTAAGGAGCACCAGCGTAAACATAAATGATGTTGAGCTCGTTTGTACTTAGAAAGTATACATCATATTTCCTTATTGGATCCGAGCTGAGTTCTTATCCTTTGTTGCTTTGTGTGTGTGGAAAATGAAAGCACTGGGAGACAAGGGTCATTCAGTGGAGCTGGAATCCTACGGTTATGTCCCAAATGGCACCCTATTCCCTATATATAGTGCAATACTTTTGATCATGTTCCATAGGGCTTTGGTCATACGTAGTGCACTATAATAGGGAATAGGGCTTTGGTCATAAGTAGTGCCCTATATAGGGTATAGGGCTTTGGTCATACGTAGTGCCCTATATAGGGTATAGGGCTTTGGTCATACGTAGTGCACTATATAGGGTATAGGGCTTTGGTCATACGTAGTGCACTATATAGGGTATAGGGCTTTGGTCATACGTAGTGCCCTATTAGGGTATAGGGTGTCGTGATGCCTCCCTGATGCTGCAGGCCTTTAAGTTAGACACGGTCGTTTCCCTTTATCCCTCAATAGTAGAAAAAAACTTGTTTCATCTTAAATTTCCACGTTCAATTTCCTCATCCATTGTTGTTGCTGGGCAGCCGCGGCGTGTCTGTTTAATGAATACATACATACATAAATACACATATAAAACAGGTGCACGGTGGATTGAGAATGCCTGGCCGCTTTGGGGAAATAAGCTGCTTAAACAGAGAGCTTTCACTATAAGTCCTGGCATTGTAGGGTATAATATGTGTTACAAGTCAATCCTCACCTTCCCTTTTTGCCTCTTTGTACTTTTTTTCTCTGCAATGTGAAGTTTCTAACTTTTCTACCTTGGTGGAAGAGACCCAATACTTCCCAATGCATTTCACACATTATTGTGAATTTCACAGTATGAAAGCAACTTGGTGAAGATTTCTGTAAAGCTGGATTCTGTTTTTAATGTTTTGTTGCTCAGATATTTTTTGACAGTTAAGGTACATGTTACATCTGACAAGCACTATTTCACAGATGATTTATTTTCTGTTAGAGAGGTCACAGACGAGGCTTGAATGCACACACTCTTGTGTTCCCATCCTTCAGACTTAAAACTCTTAGCAACATCTTTCCTTAGAGTATACGTTGAATTAAATCACAGCCAAGTAAACGAGCCACAGAAGTGAACTCTGCTGTGTGCAGCAACAAATAGATTTGGGTTCAATTGACCGCACATTATGCTGTTTGCCAATGATAATTATCTGGGAATGGTTTTCCCTTTTCACAGTCATAGTTACCAAGAATAAAAGGTTTCGAGAAGATAGTATATCACTGCAATAGGTTGCCATATAACTCGGTCCCTGTAGTGCTTTGTGTAGACCTAAAGGGGGCAGAAGTAATCCACTGAAAAGGGTATCTAAGAGTACAAGTGTCGGCATGTATGTTGGGGTTCTAGTTTAAACAAAGCCATGTACTTCAAGTGGAAGTCTGGAGTGCTGTAGAGGGGAAGGAGGAACATGTACAGAGAGGTTCCAAGGGTTGGTTAACTTCATGCCATTATCTCTTTCATCAGGGTCCAAGGGTCGGTTAACTTCATGCCATTATCTCTTTCATCAGGGTCCAAGGGTCGGTTAACTTCATACCATTATCTCTTTCATCAGGGTCCAAGGGTTGGTTAACTTCATGCCATTATCTCTTTCATCAGGGTCCAAGGGTTGGTTAACTTCATACCATTATCTATTTCACCAGGTTCCAAGGGTCGGTTAACTTCATACCATTATCTATTTCACCAGGTTCCAAGGGTCGGTTAACTTCATACCATTATCTATTTCACCAGGTTCCAAGGGTCGGTTAACTTCATACCATTATCTATTTCACCAGGTTCCAAAGGTTGGTTAACTTCATACCATTATCTATTTCACCAGGTTCCAAAGGTTGGTTAACTTCATACCATTATCTATTTCACCAGGTTCCAAAGGTTGGTTAACTTAATGCCATTATCTCATTCATCATGGTCATACCAAGGATCAATTAGCTATTTGATTTTGAATTGTAGGACACCTTTAGTTATATTTTTTTTTGAAGTTTCTGACCTATATCGGAGAAATATAAAAATATCAGAAAATTATAATATATATTTTTTTACCCATATTTAACCCATTTTCTACGCTCTCAACTACTTCCATTTACATTGAGTGTATAAAACATTTCATATTCTGGATGGTTTGAGCCGTGAATGCTGATTGGCTGACAGCCATGGTATATCAGACCATATACCACGTGTATGACAAACATATATTTTTACTGCTCTAATTATATTGATAACCAGTTTATAAAATCAATAAGGCACCTCAGGGGTTTGTGGTATATGGCCAATATACCATGGCTAAGGGCTGTATCCAGGCACTCCGCGTTGCGTCGTGGATAATAACAGCCCTTAGCCGTGGTATATTGCTCATATACAGTGCCTTGCACAATATATATATATAATAGTATTCATCCCCCGTTTTTCCTATTTTGTATCATTACAACCTGTAATTTAAATGTATTTTTATTTGGATTTCATGTAATGGACATACACAAAATAGTCCAAATTGGTGTTGTGAAATTAAAAAAAAAAAAAAGTGGAAAAGTGGTGCGTGCATATGTATTCACCCCCTTTACTATGAAGACCCCAAATAAGATCTGGTGCAACCAATTACTTTCAGAAGTCGCATAATTAGTTAAATAAAGTCCACCTGTGTGCAATCTAAGTGTCACATGATCTGTCACATGATCTCAGTATATATACACCTGTTCTGAAAGGCCCCAGAGTCTGCAACACCACTAAGCAAGGGGCACCACCAAGCAAGCGACACCATGAAGACCAAGGAGCTCTCCAAACAGGTCAGGGACTAAGTTGTGGAGAAGTACAGATCAGGGTTGGGTTACAAAAAAATATAAGAAACTTTGAACATCCCACAGAGCACCATTAAATCCATTATTAAAAAATGGAAAGAATATAGCACCACATCAAACCTGCCAAGAGAGGGCCGCACACCAAAACTCACAGACCAGGCAAGGAGGGCATTCATCAGAGAGGCAACAAAGAGACCAAAGATAACGCTGAATTAGCTGCAAAGCTCCACAGTGGAGATTGGAGTCTGTCCATAGGACCACTTTAAGCCGTACACTCCACAGAGCTGGGCTTTACAGAAGAGTGTCTAGAAAAAAGCCATAGCTTTTTTTTGTTGTTGGTCAGATGAGACAAAAATTTTGCTTTTTGGCCATCAAGGAAACACTATGTCTGGCGCAAACCCAACACCTCCCATCACCCGAGAACACCATCCCTGTGGGGGATGTGGGGATGTTTCTCATCGGTAGGGACTGGGAAATTGGTCAGAATTGAAGAAATGATGGATGGCACTAAATACAGGGAAATTCTTGAGGGAAACCTGTTTCAGTCTTCCAGAGATTTGAGACTGGAATGGAGGTTCACCTTCCGGCAGGACAATGACCACAAGTACAGTCGTGGTCAAAAGATTTGAGAATGACACAAACATTAATTTTCACGAAGTTTGCTGCTTAAGTCTCTTTAGATATTTTTGTCAGATGTTACTATGGAATACTTAAGTATAATTACAAGCATTTCATAAGTGTCAAATGCTTTTATTGACAATTACATGAAGTTGATGCAAAGAGTCAATATTTGCAATGTTGACCCTTCTTTTTCAAGACCTCTGCAAACCCTCCTGGCATGCTGTCAATTAACTTCTGGGCCACATCCTGACTGATGGCAGCCCATTCCTGCATAATCAATGCTTGGAGTTTATCAGAATTTGTGGGTTTTTGTTTGTCCACCCGCCTCTTGAGGATTGACCACAAGGTCTCAATGGGATTAAGGTCTGGGGAGTTTCCTGGCCATGGACCCAAAATATTGATGTTTTGTTCCCCGAGCCACTTAGTTATCACTTTTGCCTTATGGCAAGGTGCTCCATCATGCTGGAAAAGGTATTGTTCGTCACCAAACTGTTCCTGTATGGTTGGGAGAAGTTGCTCTCGGAGGATGTGTTGGTACCATTCTTTATTCATGGCTGTGTTCTTAGGAAAAATTGTGAGTGAGCCCACTCCCTTGGCTGAGAAGCAACCCCACACATGAATGGTCTCAGGATGCTTTACTGTTGGCATGACACAGGACTGATGGTAGCGCTCACCTTGTCTTCTCCGGACAAGCTTTTTTCCGGATGCCCCAAACAATCGGAAAGGGGATTCATCAGAGAAAATGACTTTACCCCAGTCCTCAGCAGTCCAATCCCTGTACGTTTTGCAGAATATCAGTCTGTCCCTGATGTTTTTCCTGGAGAGAAGTGGCTTCTTTGCTGCCCTTCTTGACACCAGGCCATCCTCCAAAAGTCTTCGCCTCACTGTGCGTGCAGATGCACTCACACCTGCCTGCTGCCATTCCTGAGCAAGCTCTGTACTGGTGGAACCCCGATCCCGCAGCTGAATCAACTTTAGGAGATGGTCCTTGCGCTTTCTGGACTTTCTTGGGCACCCTGAAGCCTTCTTCACAACAATTGAACCGCTCTCCTTGAAGTTCTTGATGACCCGATAAATGGTTGATTTAGGTGCAATCTTACTGGCAGCAATATCCTTGCCTGTGAAGCCCTTTTTGTGCAAAGCAATGATGACGGCACGTGTTTTCTTGCAGGTAACCATGATTGACAGAGGAAGAACAATCATTCCAAGCACCACCCTCCTTTTGAAGCTTCCAGTCTGTTATTCAAACTCAATCAGCATGACAGAGGGATCTCCATCCTTGTCCTCGTCAGCACTCACACCTGTGTTAACGAGAGAATCACTGACATGATGTCAGCTGGTCCTTTTGTGGCAGGGCTGAAATGCAGTGGAAATGTTTTTTGGGTTCAGTTCATTTGCATGGCAAAGAGGGACTTTGCAATTAATTGCAATTCATCTGATCAATCTTCATAAAATTCTGGAGTATATGCAAATTGCCATCATACAAACTGAGGCAGCAGACTTTATGAAAATGAATATTTGTGTCATTCTCAGAACTTTTGGCCACGACTGTATACTGGTACTGCAACACTTGAGTGGTTTAAGGGGAAACATTTAAATGTCTTTGAATGGCCTAGTCAAAACCCAGACCTCAATCCAATTGAGAATCTGTGGTATGACTTAAAATATTGCTGTACATCAGTGGAACCCATGCAACTTGAAGAACCTGGAGCAGTTTTGCCTTGAAGAATTGGCAAAAATCCCAGGGGCTAGATGTGCCATGCTCGTAGACACATACCCCAAGAGAGTTGCAGCTGTAATTGCTGCAAAAGGTGGCTCTTCAAAGTATTGACTTTGGGGGGGTGAATAGTTATGCACTCTCAAGTTTTCCGTTTTTTTGTCTTATTTCTTGTTCGTTTCACAATAAAAAAGACTTTGCATCTTCAAAGTCGTAGGCATGTTGTGTAAATAAATGATACAAATCCTCAAAAAAATCAATTTTAATTCCAGGTTGTAAGGCAACAAAATAGGAAAAATGCCAAGGGTCTAGAGTTAATACTTTCACAAGCCACTGTACCACACGCCTTCGTGTCTTGTTGCTTAAAAGAACACCTGCCAGGTGAATCAAATCAACTCAAATCAAATGTTATTTGTCACATGCGCCGAATACAAAAGGTGTTGTCGTGCCCTCTTTACAACTGTCTTGGTGTGTTTGGACCATGATAGTTCATTGGTGATGTGGACACCAAGGAACTTGAAACTCTAAACCCGCTCCTCTACAGCCCCGTCGATGTTAATGGGAACCTGTTCGGCCCTCCTTTTCCTGTAGTCCACGATCAGCTCCTTTGTCTTGATCACATTGAGGGAGAGGTTGTTGTCCTGGCATCACGCTGCCAGGTCTCTGACCTCCTCCCTATAGGCTGTCTCATCGTTGTCAGTGATCAGGCATACCACTGTTGTGTCGTCAGCAAACTTAATGATGGTGTTGGAGTCGTGCTTGGCCACGCAGTCTTGGGTGAACAGGGAGTACAGGAAGATACTAAGCATGCACCCCTGAGGGGCTCCAGTGTTGAGGATCAGCGTGGCGGATGTGTTGTTGCCTACCCTTACCACCTGGGGGTGGCCCTACAGGAAGTCCAGGATCCAGTTGCAGAGGGAGGTGTTTAGTTCCAGGGTCCTTAGCTCAGTGATGAGCTTTGTGGTCACTATGGTGTTGACCGTTGAGCTGAACAGCATTCTCACATAGGTGTTCCTTTTGTCCAGATGGGAAAGGGCAGTGTGGAGTGCAATTGAGATTGCGTCATCTGTGGATCTGTTGGGGCGGTATGCAAATTGGAGAGGGTCTAGGGTTTTTGGGACAATGGTGTTGATGTGTGCCATGACCAGCCTTTTAAAGCACTTCATGGCTGCCGACGTGAGTGCTACGGTACGGTAGACATTTCAGCAGGTAAAATCAAATCAAAATCAAATCAACTCAAATTGTATTTGTCACATGCGCCGAATACAGCAGGTGTAGACCTTACAGTGAAATGCTTACTTTCAAGACCAACAATGCAGTTTAAAGAAAAAAGTGTTAAAGTATTTACATTTTTTTTTTTTATTGAGCAACAATAAAATAACAGTAGCAAGGCTATACACAGGGGGTACCGGTACAATGTGAGGGGGCACCGGTTAGTTAAGGTAATTGAGGTAATATGTACATGTAGGAAGAGGTAAACTGACTATGCATAGACAATAAACAGAGTAGCAGTAGCGTAAAAAGGGGGGACAATGCAAATAGTCCTGGTAGCCATTTAATTAGCTGTTCAGGAGTCTTATGGCTTGAGGGTAGAAGCTATTAAGAAGCCTTTTGGACCTGGACTTGGCGTTCTGGTACCGCTTGCCATGCGGAGTAGCAGAGAGTCTATGACCACGTTCGCTTTCTTGGGCACAGGAACTATGGAGGTCTGCTTGAAACATGTACAGTTGAAGTTGGAAGTTTACGTACACTTTGGAGTCATTAAAACTCGTTTTTCAACCACTCCACAAATTTCTTGTTAACAAACTATAGCTCTGGCAAGTCGGTGAGGACATCTACTTTGTGCATGACACGAGTAATTATTCCAACAATTGTTTACAGACAGATTATTTCACTTATAATTGTCACGACTTCGACCGAGGCAGGCTCTCCTTCCCGTTCGGGTGGCGTTCGGCGGTCGTCGTCACCGGCCTATTAGCTGCCACTGATCCTTTTCTCCCCCTCCCTATGTGTTTATTGGGCGCACCTGTTTTGTATGAGGGTTAATTAGTTGGGCTTATTAGTCAGCCGGCCCGCACGTTTCTTTGTGCGGGATTGTTTGTTTGTAAGTAGTGGTGTTGGTTTTGTGCTACGTGTTTTTCTGGACTGTGTTCCTTTCCCCCCCGTGTCTGGGGCTGGTTAAATAGTACACCCAGTGTGTTAGTAGGGTGGCCTAGTTTGCCCGTGTTCATTAAAGAACATTTTGTATTGGCACCTGCTGTTTCCTGCGTTTTGACTCCACACTCCGACACCCAGGCCTTACAATAATTTACTGTATCACAATTCCAGTGGGTCAGAAGTTTACATACACTAAGTTGACTGTACCTTTAAACAGCTTGGAAAATTCCAGAAAATTATGGCATGGCTTTAGAAGTTTCTGATAAGCAAATTGACATAATTTGAGTCAATTGGAGGTGTACCTGTGTGTGTATTTCAAGGCCTACCTTCAAACTCAGGGCCTCTTTGCTTGACATCATGGGAAAATCAAAATAAATCAGCCAAGACCTCAGAAAAAAATGGTTGACCTCCACAAGTCTGTTTCATCCTTGGGAGCAATTTCCAAACGCCTGAAGGTACCACGTTTATCTGTACAAACAATAGTACACAAGTATAAACACCATGGGACCACGCAGCCGTCATACCGCTCAGGAAGCAGGCGCGTTTTGTCTCCTAGAGATGAACGTTCTTTTATGCGAAAAGTGCAAATCAATCCTAGAACAACAGCAAAGGACCTTGTGAAGATGCTGGAGGAAACAGGTACAAAAGTATCTATATCCACAGTAAAACGAGTCCTATATCGACATAACCTGAAAGGTCACTCAGCAAGGAAGAAGCCACAGCTCCAAAACCGCCATATAAAAGCCAGACTACGGTTTGCAACAGCACATGGGGACAAAGATCGTACTTTTTGGAGAATTGTCCTCTGGTCTGATGAAACAAAAATAGAATTGTTTGGCCATAATGACCATCATTATGTTTGGAGGAAAAAGGGGAGGCTTGCAAGCCGAAGAACACCATCCCAATCTTGAAGCACGGGGGTGGCAGCATCATGTTGTGAGGGTGCTTTGCTGCAGGAGGGACTGGTGCACTTCACAAAACAGATGGCTTCATGAGAAGGAAAATTATGTGGATATATTTTAGCAGCATCTCAAGACATCAATCAGTAAATTAAAGCTTGTTCGCAAATGGGTCTTCCAAATGAACAATGACCCCAAGCATACTTCCCAAGTTGTGGCAAAATGGCTTAAGGACAACCAAGTCAAGGTATTGGAGTGGCCATCACAAAGCTCTGACCTCAATCCTATAGAAAATGGGGAGAACTGAAAAAGCGTGTGCGAGCAAAGAGGCCTACAAACCTGACTCAGTTACACAGTTTTGTCCGGAGCAATGGGCCAAAATTCACCCAACTTATTGTGGGAAGCTTGTGGAAGGCTACCCGAAAAGTTTGACCCAAGCTTAACTATTTAAAGGCAATGCTACCAAATACTAATTGAGTGTATGTAAACTACTGACCCACTGGGAATATGATTAAAGAAATAAAAGCTGAAATAAATCATTCTCTCTACTATTATTGTCACAGTTGTTAGAATGGACAGACCAGGCGTGAGTTGGGTTCCACATCTTTATTTGCAGTGAAACTTAAACAAAAACAATAAACATACATAGTGAACTACGTGGTGCGCTTTAATGCACTCACACAAAACAATATCCCACAAAGCAGTTGGGAACAGGGACACCTTAAGTATGATCCCCAATTAGAGACAATGATAATCAGCTGCCTCTAATTGGGAACCACACTCAAACCCAAACATAGAAATGAAATGACTAGAACACCCCCTAGTCACGCCCTGATCTACAACACCATAGAGAACCCCGAGGGCTTTCTATGGTCAGGGCGTGACTATTATTCGGACATTTCACATTCTTAAAATAAAGTGGTGATCCTAACTGACCTAAGACAGGGAATTTTTACTAGGATTAAATGTCAGGAATGTGAAAATGAGTTTAAATGCATTTGGCTAAGGTGTATGTAAACTTCCAACTTCAACTGTAGGTGTTACAGACTCGGTCAGGGAGAGGTTGAAAATGTCAGTGAAGACAAGACATTTAATCCAGGTGAAAGCTATGATCCCTTAATGATGTCACTTGCTATGTCTACTTAAATCAATGCAGATGAAGGGGAGGAGACAGGTTAAAGAATGATTTTTAAGCCTTGAGTCATGGATTGTGTATGTGTGCCATTCAGAGGGTGAATGGGCAAGACAAAAGGATTAAGTACCTTTGAACAGGGTATGGTAGTAGGTGCAAGGCACCAGTTAATGTCAAGAACTGCAACACTGCTGGACCTTTCACGCTCAACAGTTTCCCGTGTGTATCAAGAATGGCCCACCACCCAACCGACATCCAGCAAACTTCACACAACCGTGGGAAGAATTGGAGTCAACATGGGCCAGCATCCCTGTAGAACGTCCATGCCCGACGAGTTGAGGCAGTTTTTTTTACTGGTACCGGGCTACCTTCAGACGAGTCTTGTGACGGTTCATAATTGTTTGTAGGCCACATTGTTCGGACGCTACAGATGTTTTCGTGAGAAGACTGATTTTCGGGATGTCTCCTGGTCATACAAACAGAAGGGCGACATTGGATGGATGTGGTGGATTGAGACGCAGCGCATGCTAATTAGATTTACGAAAGGGGGCGCGGACATTTGACTCTCGGGGGTTTTAACTTAATGCCGTTATCTCATTCATCAGGTTACAAGGGTTGGTTAATTTAATGCCATTAAGTAATGCACTGGTTCAGGCAAAAAATATATAATTAAAGCCGATCGGGACTCTCTGGAGTTCTCCAATTGACTTTTACCCTCAATTATTTTTCATTTGTGGCTGATGTAGTAGCTAATGTTTGGTCTGCTGCTTGCTCCTTGAGTATGTGCTACTCATGCATCTCCATATCTTTTTTTTACGACTACGGATCTGCCTAAATATATATACAGTACTCCTTAGAGAGAGGGAGCGACAGAGAGATAGAGAGAGAGAGATTCAAGCAGATTAACATACTGATTATCCATTCAAACGACAGATCCGTGCCAAGCCGGCGGAGGTCAGGGGCAGTCCCTCTAAACCCTATTAGGCAGCCAGCTGTTGGTGTTTATCCTCATCCCTTGAGACTGGAAGTTTACCACCATGGCCCCACTGAGGGGACAGAGTGACAGAGTGCCAGGTGCAGGGGGGGAGAGGGGTGGTCTCCTCAGTGTCATTAGGATGCAAAAAAAACACATTTTGTATTCACAGCTCGATTGGCAATATCGGGCTAGACTCTGACCACTGATTAAGCGGTGTCATTTTTGGAGGGGATTGTTGTTGTTGTAATTGGTCGACGGAACGCCATGCCAACTGAGAGGCCAATCGATCAGGGTATTAAAATAAGCATCTGCTCTCTTTTGAAAGTGGCAGTTTGTTAATTATTTCTCTGATCAGCAGAAGCTGGTGGGTGAGAGAGTTGAGGAGAGCAGAGCCGTGCCCTTGGCACAAACTTAGAGGACCAGGCCCTGAGATCTATTGCCCTGGAGAGGAGCTGATATATGGGGCAGTTGGTTCAGAACCACGCTCGCATGACAACTAACCCTGTCTGAGGCCTGAAGAATTGCGTTAGCCCCTCGAGCTAATGCCTAGGCTTCAGCTCGATGGGCTAACACAGTCTTGTGGTACTCAGGAGATCTGGGTTGGAACTCTGGGAGGTCACACTACCTGTAGGTGTCACGTTCCTGACCTGTTTTCTGTTGTTTTGTATGTGTTTAGTTGGTCAGGACGTGAGCTGGGTGGGAATTCTATGTTGTGTGTCTAGTTTGTCTGTTTCTATGTCAGCCTAGTGTGGGTTCTCAATCAGATACAGATGGTAGTCGTTGTCTCTGATTGAGACTCATATATAGGAGGCTTGTTTTGTGTTGGGATTTTGTGGGTGTTTGTTACCTGTCTCTGTGTTTGTGTTCTGCACCAGATAGGTCTGTATCAGTTTTGCACGTTTGTTATTTTGTATGTTGTTTATAGTGTTTCACTTGTGTTTGTATTAAACATGTTTAACACTAGCCGCGCTGCATTTTGGTCCTCTCCTTCACCCCTGGAAGAAAGCCTTTACAGTAGGAGAGGCAGCCTAACATATCACATTTTAGGATGGATGACGTGGGAGCCCCTGTTCTATTATTCCCATTCCCTTGGTGTTACTTCAGCTTAGTCTTGAGACTACCACCAGAACGCCAAAGTCTAGCAACCCGAAGGTTGCAAGTTCAAATCTCATCACAGACAACGTCAGCATTTTAGCTAATTAAAAAATAATTAAAAGATAATGTTAGCCACAACAATTTGGAATTTGAAACATATAATACGTTTTGCAAATTCGTAACATATTGTACATTCTGGAAATAAGTAAAATGTTGTACATTTTGCAAATTCGTAACATATCACAAACATTTGTAATTTGTAACATACCATGCGAAATGGATAATGGACATCCACAAATGAATACGTACCATACGGGCTCCCGGGTGGCGCAGTGGTCTAGGGCACTGCATCGCAGTGCTAGCTGCGCCACCAGAGTCTCTGGGTTCGCGCCCAGGCTCGGCTAGTTTCGCGCCCAGGCTCTGTCGCAGCCGGCCGCAACCGGGAGGTCTGTGGGGCGACGCACAATTGCATAGTGTCGTCCGGGTTAGGGAGGGTTTGGCCGGTAGGGACATCCTTGTCTCAGTATGTAAAATGTAAAAAAATGTATGCACTCTACTGTAAGTCGCTCTGGATAAGAGCGTCTGCTCATTGACTAAAATGTAAATACGAAACTTAACATATCATATGAAATGGAGTGTCTCAGATATATGTACAGAATAATACTAAATCTTCTGAGACCATGTTGGGTAAAACAACACATTTCACTACATCTATCCAGTGTATGTGAAAATAAAACATTATTATATATATATTTTTTGTGTGTGTGCGCCATGCAGTTGTCCTGAGGGTTGGGGTAAAAAGCTGGAGAGGTGAAGGACAATTCGCCCGAGACACAATAGTTGTGGTGGAAGACTTGATTTGGCTATAAAGCCCTGCACACACCTGAAACCTGTGTAAAATGGGTCAGTTTGAGGTTTGTTTATTTCCACGTCTGCCTGCCTCTCCCTGCTATCACCGGCCAGGCAGCCTCTCCTCTCGTCAGAATCCTCTCTCAGCAACACAGCCATCAATCTATGTCCTTGAATGGGCCACTCGCTCGCATCACCGCATTCTGTAGTGTCTGGTGGGCTGCAGTTTTTGCTGTGTGTCAGTGTCTGTGTGTGCATGCATGCGTGTGTATGAGGGTACCTGCATGCTGTGTTCGTGTGTATGCATGTCTGTATATATATATATATTGTCATTGGCTAAACAACCCAGACCATCCTGCCTAGAGTCATAGGTTATTGAGAGGTTAGTATAACTGGTGCTTATCAGTCTAAGTAGGGAATGTCTTACAGCAACAGCAGGTATTGAGCCACTGCTCTCCTACAGTGTTAGCCCCGCTCTCCTACAGTGTTAGCCCCGCTCTCCTATAGTGTTAGCCCTGCTCTCCTACAGTGTTAGCCCCGCTCTCCTACAGTGTTAGCCCCGCTCTCCTACAGTGTTAGCCCCGCTCTCCTACAGTGTTAGCCCTGCTCTCCTACAGTGTTAGCCCTGCTCTCCTACAGTGTTAGCCCTGATGTCCTACAGTGTTAGCCCTGATGTCCTACAGTGTTAGCCCTGATGTCCTACAGTGTTAGCCCTGATGTCCTACAGTGTTAGCCCTGATGTCCTACAGTGTTAGCCCTGCTCTCCTACAGTGTTAGCCCCGCTCTCCTACAGTGTTAGCCCTGCTCTCCTACAGTGTTAGCCCTGCTCTCCTACAGTGTTAGCCCTGCTCTCCTACAGTGTTAGCCCTGCTCTCCTACAGTGTTAGCCCTGCTCTCCTACAGTGTTAGCCCTGCTCTCCTACAGTGTTAGCCCCGCTCTCCTACAGTGTTAGCCCTGCTGTCTTACAGTGTTAGCCCTGCTGTCTCTCAGTATTCACCTTGTTTTCCTGGATGTATGGAGCTGGTTGACACACAGACAGCCTGGTTGACACATAGACAGCCTGGTTGACACACTCTGTGCTCTCTGGAACCCTGAAGACTTTGTACAAGACTCTGTGTGTGTGTGTGAGAGAGAGAGCGAGAGAGAGAGAGAGAGAGAGAGAGAAAGAGAGCGAAAGAGAGAAGTGACCTGCTTTTCCTCTTTCACCTTGCCACAGCACAATGGCTTGATCCTCCCCTGGTCCTGTCTCTCCCTGAGGGAAGGAAGGCTCACCCTGTCAGGCCAGGACTATAGCATCAGGGCTGAGGGAAGGAAGGCTCAGCCCGACAGGCCAGGACTATAGCATCAGGGCTGAGGGAAGGAAGGCTCAGCCCGACAGGCCAGGACTATAGCATCAGGGCTGAGGGAAGGAAGGCTCAGCCCGACAGGCCAGGACTATAGCCCCAGGGCTGAGGGAAGGAAGGCTCAGCCCGACAGGCCAGGACAATAGCCCCAGGGCTGAGGGAAGGCTCACCCTGACAGGCCAGGACTATAGCATCAGGGCTGAGGGAAGGAAGGCTCACCCTGTCAGGCTAGGACTGTAGCACCAGGGCTGAGGGAAGGGAGGCTCACCCTGACAGGCCAGGACTGTAGCACCAGGGCTGAGGGAAGGCTCACCCTGACAGGCTAGGACTATGGCACCAGGGCTGAGGGAAGGGAGGCTCACCCTGACAGGCCAGGACTATGGCATCAGGGCTGAGGGGACAGGAGCCCCCAGGGGATCTTATACTTTCTATGGCTCTTGATGTGTACTTCCTGCATAGTTTCTATGGCTCCTGATGTGTACTCCCTGCATACTTTCTATGGCTCTTGATGTGTACTCCCTGCATACTTTCTATGTCTCCTGATGTGTACTCCCTGCATACTTTCTATGGCTCTTGATGTGTACTCCCTGCATACTTTCTATGGCTCTTGATGTGTACTCCCTGCATACTTTCTAAATGTTCTACTTTGTGTCAAGTTTGAAATCTACATAAATTCCATAATTCCATAGGCTATATTGCAGATCCAGATTGAATAAATCTCGTTTACTCCTCACAAGTAGAAGCCAGTCTATTCTAGGATCACTGGGTATAAACTACGGCCATTTCTAACCCTTTATAGATTCTTGGGAGAATGTGTTTGATAATTAGTTAATCAGTTACACATGGTGAATGATCTAGCCTAAACCAATTGAATTACTCAGTTATACATGGTGAATGACCTTGCCTAAACCTATTTAATTACTCAGTTATACATGGTGAATGACCTTGCCTAAACCTATTTAATTACTCAGTTATACATGGTGAATGACCTTGCCTAAACCTATTTAATTACTCAGTTATACATGGTGAATGACCTAGCCTAAACCTATTTAATTGCTCAGTTATACATTGGGAATGACCTAGCCTAAACCAATTTAATTACTCAGTTATACATGGTGAATGACCTAGCCTAAACCAATTTAATTACTCAGTTATACATGGTGAATGACCTTGCCTAAACCTATTTAATTACTCAGTTATACATGGTGAATGACCTAGCCTAAACCCATTTAATTACTAATTTATTCATGGGGAATGACATAAACCTATTTAAAACTATTTTAATTATTCACACTTCCTCCCTGGCTTCTTGACACTCTGTAGTGTAGGGAGAGAGAAGAGGAGAGGGAGAGAGGAGAGGAGAGGGAGAGAGGAGAGATGAGAGGGAGAGAGGAGAGGGAGAGGGGAAAGGGAGAGAAGATATGGAGAGAGGAAAGAGGAGAGGGAGAGAGGAGAGGGAGAGGGAGAGATGAGAGGGAGAGAGGATATGGAGAGAAGAGAGAGGAGAGGGAGAAAGAGAGGAGAGATGAGAGGGAGAGATGAGAGATGAGAGGGAAAGAGGATATGGAAAGAGGACAGAGGATATGGAGAGAAGAGAGGAGAGGGAGAGGGAGAGAGGAGAGGGAGAGAGGAGAGGGAGAGAGGAGAGGGAGATATGAGGAGCGGGAGAGAGGTGAGGGAGAGAGGAGGGGAGATAAAGGAGAGGGAGAGAGGAGAGAAGAGAGGGATAGAGGAGATATTTGAGGAAAGGGAGAGAAGAAAGGGAGAAAAGAGAGGGAGAGAGGAGTGATGAGAGGGAGAGAGGAGAGATGAGAGGCAAGGGAGAGAAGAAAGGGAGAAAAGAGAGGGAGAGATAAGATTGAGAGAGGAGAGATGAGAGGGAGAGAGGAGAAGGAGAGAGGATATGGAGAGGAGAGATGAGAGGGAGAGATGAGAGGGAGAGATGAGAGGGAGAGATGAGAGGGAGAGATGAGAGGGAGAGAGGAGAAGGAGAGAGGATATGGAGAGGAGAGATGAGAGGGAGAGATGAGAGGGAGAGATGAGAGGGAGAGATGAGAGGGAGAGATGAGAGGGAGAGAGGAGAGGAGAGATGAGAGGATATGGAGAGAGGAGAGGAGAGATGAGAGGGAGAGATGAGAGGGAGAGAGGATATGGAGAGAGGAGAGGGGAGATGGGAGGGAGAGATGAGAGGGAGAGAGGATATGGAGAGAGGAGAGAGAGAGAGGATATTAGAAAGAGGAGAGGGAGAAAGAGAGGAGAGATGAGAGGGAGAGATGAAAGAGGAGAGATGAGAGAGGAGAAATGAGAGAGAGAGAGGATATGGAGAGAGGAGAGAGGAGAGGGAGAAAGAGAGGAGAGATGAGAGGGAGAGATGAGAGATGAGAGGGAAAGAGGATATTGAAAGGACAGAGGAGAGAGGATATGGAGAGGAGAGGGAGAGAGGAGAGGGATATATGAGGAGCGGGAGAGAGGAGAGGGAGAGAGGAGGGGGGATAGAGGAGAGGGAGAGGGGGAGAGGAGAGATGAGAGAGGAGAGATGAGAGAGGAGAAGGAGAGGGAGAGAGGATATGGAGAGAGAAGAGATGAGAGGGAGAGATGAGAGGGAGAGAGGATATGGAGAGAGGAGAGAGGAGAGGTAGAGAGGAGAGGGAGAGAAAGAGGGAGAAAAGAGAGGGAGAGAGGAGAGAGGAGAGATGAGAGAGAGAGAGAGGAAAGGGAGAGAAGATAGGAGAGGGAGAGAGGAGAGATGAGGGAGAGAGGAGAGGGGAGAGAGGACAGGGAGAGAGGAGAGGGGAGAGAGGAGAGGGGAGAGAGGAGAGGGGAGAGAGGAGAGGGGAGAGAGGAGCTAAATGTCTTGGTTACCTGGCCCTGATCTATACTAAGGCTGGGTTCCGATTCCTCAACTTGGAGTGCACACTTTGCGTAATGGATTTAACAATGGTATAAACTGTCTCCAGTTAATGCTTCCACGTCAGCTACCACAGCAAGTGAAATCACTGCAACACTTAATAACAAAGAGCTGTAGTCAGTTTTAGAGTGGGTGGCAAGTAATAAGCAAGTATTAAATATAAAAAGAACTTGGGACAAACCATTCGCTAAACCCTAAACCTCAACTAAATATTGTGCCATTGAATAATGTGGAAGTTGAGCAAGTTGAGGACTGTCATTGTCATTGATTCAATGGTAGCTAAAATGGGGAGAGGTCTGTCAGTAATAAAGCGCTTTCTTGACATCGCTATCAACAAAGGAAGTCCTACAGGTCCTAGTTTAATCACACTTGGACTACTGCCCAGTCATATGGTCAAGTGCCACGAGGTTCATAGGCAAATTACATTTGGCCCAGATCAAAGCAGCACGGCTGGCCCTTAAATGTACACAGAGCGCTAACGTCAATGATATGCATGTCAATCTCTCCTGGTTTAAAGTAGAGGAGAGATTGACTGCATCACTACTGGTCTCTGTGAGAGGTATTGACATGTTGAAAACACCGAGCTGTCTGATCAAACTACTATCGCACAGCTCAGACACCCATTCATACCCCACAAGACATGCCACCAGGGGTCTCTTCACAGTCCCCAAGTCCAGAACAGACTCTGGGAAACACACAGTTCTAAATAAAGCCATGACTACATGGAACTCTATTTCACATCAACTCATGCAAGCAGTCCAATCTGATTTAAAAAAACGGATACATTTACACCTTATGGAACAATGCAGACTGTGAAGAGAGACACTCACACGGGAGCCCTCTAGGGATCTTACATATTCTGTTGTATTATACATGTTGTATTGTAGATATGTAGTGGTGTAATAATGTTATATGAAGTACTGTTTTGTTGTGTGATGCAAGTTCCTTAATGTGTTTGGAACCAAAGAAGAGTAGCTGTTACCAAGACAGGAACTGATGGGAATCCTTCATAAATACAAAACACACACTCAGATGCCATGAAGTTACTGTAAGTGTAAGAGCCAGTCTGTCTGGTTACAAACTCCTGACCGTAGAGACATGTTGCATTCTACTCCTCCTTTTCTCCTCCTGTTCATGTCAACGTCGGCACGATGTCACAGGAAACAAAGTCACAGTTTGTTGTGCAGCTGGAGTATGCATAGAATGTGGGATGTTCATCATTCATGTACATATGAATATAGTCTCTAATCTTCATTGTCTCTCTCTCTGTCTCTCTCTCTTTCTCTCTCTCTTTGACTGTCTATCTCTCCATCTTTCTCCCCCCCTCTTTGTCTCTCTCACTCTTTCTCTCTCTTTGTCTATCTATCTCTCCATCTTTCTCCCTCCCTCTTTGTCTGTCTTCCTCTCTCTCTCCCTCTTTATCTGTCTCCCTCTCTCTCTCCCTCTTTGTCTGTCTCCCTCTCTCTTTCCCTCTTTGTCTGTCTGTCTCTCTCTCTCTCCCTCTTTGTCTCTCTCTCTCTCTCTCTCTCTCCCTCTCTCCCTCTCTCTGTCTTTCTGCGTCAGCAGTATTAGGTCTGTTAGAAGCCCCTGGCTAACAGACCAGACCTGGCTGTGATTTACTGTAAGCATCAGCACTGTTCATCTGTGGCTATTTCTGAGAGATTCCATGCCAGCGGGAGCTGAAAATATTTTTGGTATCTCAGATTGTTCTGGTAATTCTCATATAGAAACTTCCACCATTTTGTGGAAAATCATGATGAAAGTGGCCATTTTAGGCCCTTTTTCGATTCCTCATCTAAGATCCTATGATCTGTGAAGAGTACATGATACAGACATGAAACTGGTGTTATTACACTGGTTTAATGCTGTACGTGTGTATATACAGTATGTGCTCTAACATACGGAGTAGGTCTAGACACTGAAATAAATAATGACACATTCATTTATTCAACATTAAAACTATTACTTATAATATCTCCAAGCAACCATTTTTTGATTTAGCTTATTTTCGGACATAATGTTTGGAACAGTCTTCAACACACATAAAAAGGATTAAAAAATGCTTTCATCACGATCTTGTCAAAAATGGTTTGTGATACAAATGTAAAAACCATGTCCAGCATCCTTCCTCCCAATGAAGTTACTATGTGGGAATTGCCAGAACAATCTGAGACACCCACAATATGTACCACTGCTGATGACGTGGAATTACACTACTGGTACATTTAAATGGGTGGAAGTCCTGAATAAGGGAGGAACACATTTTAGCTGCACGTATCCAGTCAATTGACAAGGTTTGTTTTGTAGTTATATACTTGACCAGGGATGCACAGTCTTCTCTACAGTAAAACTGAGGGCTGCATTTGTTTTAATACCACCAAACATCCAATAAGATAGTGGGGTTTCTCTCACAAGGTCAGTTGGAAACAGTATGTGTGTGTGTGTGTATTGTGTGGGAGAGATGAAAGCTCTGGTATTGTGCAAGCTCTACGGAGGGAAGGTCGGGCACACACACACACACACACACACACACACACACACACACACACACACACACACACACACACACACACACACACACACACACACACACACACACACACACACACACACACACACACACACACACACACACAGTGTTGTTATTAAGCAGATAGCTGGTTATATGTTGAATTCACCAGGCTCTGTACATTCAAATCAATAGTCCTTTCTCTGCTCCGTCCATAAGCCTGGGATGAATCCTTTCCCTGCTCCGTCCATAAGCCTGGGATGAATCCTTTCTCTGCTCCGTCCATAAGCCTGGGATGAATCCTTTCCCTGCTCCATCCATAAGCCTGGGATGAATCCTTTCCCTGCTCCGTCCATAAGCCTGGGATGAATCCTTTCCCTGCTCCGTCCATAAGCCTGGGATGAATCTTTTTTACTGCTCCATCCATAAGCCTGGGATGAATCCTTTCCCTGCTCCGTCCATAAGCCTGCAATGAATCCTTTCCCTGCTCCGTCCATAAGCCTGGGATGAATCCTTCCCTGCTCCATCCATAAGCCTGGGATGAATCCTTTCCCTGCTCCGTCCATAAGCCTGGGATGAATCCTTTCCCTGCTCCGTCCATAAGCCTGGGATGAATCCTTTCACTACTCCATCCATAAGCCTGGGATGAATCCTCTGCTCCATCCATAAGCCTGGGATGAATCCTTTCCCTGCTCCATCCATAAGCCTAGGATGAATCCTTTCCCTGCTCCATCCATAAGCCTGGGATGAATCAGATCTTGTTAGACTCTGGGTGTCTTCATGCTGGACTTGTTAACGCCTGCAGCTGTTTTCTCCACTCCAGACCCCCAACAAAGAAATAATGCAGAAATGTCTGCCTCTCTTGGTTTGTCTCTCTTTCTCTCTTTCTTTCTTTCTCACTCACTCACTCACTCACTCACTCACTCACTCACTCACTCACTCACTCACTCACTCAATCTCTTTCTCTCTCTCTCCCCCTCTCACTCCCCCTCTCTACCTCTCTCTCTCCCCCTCTCCCCCTCTCACTCCCCCCTTCTCTCCCCCTCTCACTCTCTCTCCCCCTCTCACTCCCTCCTCTCTCTGCCTCTCTCTCTTTCTCTCTTTCTCTCTTTCTCCCCCTCTCACACTCGCTCTCTCCCCCCTCTCCCCCTCCCACTCTCTCTCTCCCCCTCTCACTCCCCCACCCCCCCCCTCTCTCCCCCTCTCTCTCTGTCTGTGTTTTATTGTTTGTAGTGTGATTAAAGGTGTCTGCATGGGGTGAACATGCAGACATAAAGTGGCATCCTCATCATCCTCATTAACATATTGCATTATTTACTCAGCCTCCATTTCCCAGGACATCCTGGTTTTGCATCACAATGATTTGATTAAAGGGATTGTGTCCCCTGGGGGAAACCTACAGGCTACATTACAACATGAAGGATTACAACATGACCTTTAAAAATAGTATTTTGTTGTTTCAACATTGTTTAAGCTAGACTGGACTGACAGACCGGCTGACTTATTTGTGTCTGTATGTGTACTTGTGTATTTAAGGAGAGAACAGAGGAGTGCTGTAGGTCTCAAAACAACCACCCACAACAATAACCGGAGGGAGGGAGGGAGGAAAGGAGGGAGGGAAGGAGGGAAGGAGGGAGGGTGGGAAGGAAGGAAGGAGGGAGGAAAGGAGGGAGGGAGGGGGAAAGGAGAGAGGGAGGGAAGGAAGGAGGGAAGGAGGGGGGAAAGGAGGGAGGAAAGGAGAGAGGGAGGGAAGGAAGGAGGGAAGTGGATGAGGCCAGCGACCAATTGGACTGACCGGTGCAGGCAGGGCAACGGGTCAGTGCTTCGGTCAGATTATCCTGTGGGGGGAGGGAGGAAGGGGGGGGGGGGGCGTTGATCAGACCTTGTTACGCTGGCAATGTGGCCCATCCTGTGGTGGGCTGTAATGAGGTGGTGAGTGTGTGTGTGTGTGTGTGTGAGTGTGTGTGTGTGAGTTAGGGGGGGTGTGTGGTCTTCCACTAGCAACACCAAGCTAATGAGATTATCTTTGGCTACTTCTACAGTTCTACCTCAGGCACAGGCGCTGCGGGTTGTGTGTGTGTGTGTGTGTGTGTGTGTGTGTGTGTGTGTGTGTGTGTGTGTGTGTGTGTGTGTGTGTGTGTGTGTGTGTGTGTGTGTGTGTGTGTGTGTGTGTGTGTGTGTGTGTGTGTAAGAGCTGGAGCGATTAAATAATGCATTATCTGTAGCGGGTTTCTACCCAACCTCCGGTAATGTTGAGTTCAGCTTGAGGACCGCTGGGTGAAGATTGATATTAATGAATGCTGTTTTTACTATTGGTTATTATTTGTGAATCTTATTTGTAAGTTGTAGTAGTTATTTATTATTTCATTAGAGGGAAAAGCCCACGGATGACAACATCATATTTGCACACAGTTTTGCAAATAGTATTTTTTTGATCTTTACATTCATTGGAACATTTTGATCCAAGTACTACCAGATAAGTTGTTCTTACAGTCGTTTAACTTACAGGTCATTCATATCTATAATGGAGCGCTGTTATTTTATGTACTAGCATACTACCCAGCTAGGACGCTACCCAGCTAGGACGCTACCCAGCTAGGACGCTACCCAGCTAGGATACTACCCAGCTAGGACGCTACCCAGCTAGGACGCTACCCAGCTAGGACGCTACCCAGCTAGGACGCTACCCAGCTAGGATACTACCCAGCTAGGACGCTACCCAGCTAGGATGCTACCCAGCTAGGACGCTACCCAGCTAGGATACTACCCAGCTAGGACGCTACCCAGCTAGGATACTACCCAGCTAGCACATTACCCAGCTAGGACGCTACCCAGCTAGGACGCTAACCAGCTAGGACGCTACCCAGCTAGGATACTACCCAGCTAGCACATTACCCAGCTAGGACGCTACCCAGCTAGGACGCTACCCAGCTAGCATATTACACAGCTAGGACCATACCCAGCTAGGACACCACCCAGCTAGGACACTACCCAGCTAGGACACTACCCAGATAGGACACCACCCAGCTAGCACATTACCCAGCTAGGATGCTACCCAGCTAGGACGCTACCCAGCTAGGATACTACCCAGCTAGCACATTACCCAGCTAGGACGCTACCCAGCTAGGACGCTACCCAGCTAGGACGCTACCCAGCTAGGATACTACCCAGCTAGCACATTACCCAGCTAGGACGCTACCCAGCTAGGACGCTACCCAGCTAGCATATTACACAGCTAGGACCATACCCAGCTAGGACACCACCCAGCTAGGACACTACCCAGCTAGGACACTACCCAGCTAGGACACCACCCAGCTAGCACATTACCCAGCTAGGACGCTACCCAGCTAGGACGCTACCCAGCTAGGACACTACCCAGCTAGGACACTACCCAGCTAGGACGCTACCCAGCTAGGATACTACCCAGCTAGGACACTACCCAGCTAGGACGCTACCCAGCTAGGACGCTAAGTGTACGTTTTTCTGACCCACTGGGAATGTGATGAAATAAATAAAAGCTGAAATAAATTATTCTCTCTACTATTATTCTGACATTTCACATTCTTAAAATAAAGTAGTGATCCTAATTGACATAAGAAAGGGAATTTTTACTGGGATTAAATGTCTGGAATTTTGAAAAACTGAGTTTAAATGTATTTGGCTAAGGTGTATGTAAACTTCCGACTTCAACTGTATCTTAATTTGAGAGTGGTTAAATTTCTCCAGGCCCTTCCCTCAGCTTTTACCAAAACAGAGGCGGGGCAGCGATTCTGTTATTGGTTCATCTGTGGATTTGCCCTTTAAACAGCTGCATATTATCAAGATGTCAGTGTTAATAACAAACATTAGGCCTATAGCAAATGCAGAATATGCCATTCATTTTTCAGTAGCTCTCAAAGCATGCCATTCCATGAGCACAGCATTTATTTTTCAACTCGAATCAATGATCCCAATCAGTCCTCCATGACAACAAAATCATAAACAACAGAGTAGGGCTGGCTAATAAGTCCTGTGTATAGGACAATGACCCTTAGCACACAGCCAAGACAATATAGGAGTGGCTTCGGGACAAGTCTCTGAATGTCCTTGAGTGGCCCAGCCAGAGCCCGGACTTGAACCCGATCGAACATCTCTGGAGACATTTGCATAAATATCTAAAAACCTGTTTTTCCTTTGTCATTATGGGGTATTGTGTGTAGATTGACGGGGGGGAAAAACTATTGAGTCTGTGACATAAGAAAATGTTGAAAAAGTGAAGGGGTCTGAATACTTTCAGAATGCACTACCCTACCCATTCCCCTCCCCCATAATACAATTTATGCAACACATAAGTGAGAAACCTACATGCCACATATAGACCATATATTGTGAACTATCTGTTCAGATCCCAGTCCTGCCTAACTATAGGTTATGGAACATTTCTCCAGTAGGTTTTCTAAAGGAGAAAGCCTCCACTTATTTGTCAATGATAATAAAACACTATAGTGAATCCTACAGTAAAGTCCCCAAAAAACACAACAGTGAATATTATAGTATTTATACCATAGTTTACTATACTATTTTTTTAATGTGGGAAGTTATATTCTTCAAGAATCAATGGGTACATATCATTATATTTACAAGTCCAAAAAGGCATGTACCAACTAAAGAGTGCCCCTTTAACAGGCAGTGACCTTCGTACAGCAGAACTATGTCGTCATGTGAACATGATCCATGAACTTGCCCCCCAAAAAATGGATTCTGTCTACTGTTCCACAAATGCACCGCAAAGTCATTCCCTTGTCCCGCATTTGGGCTTTTTAGATGTGGTCACCCTAATTTGACCAGTGGAAACATTACTGCGACATTTTTTCACATGTGAGCAGAATAACATTATTTCAACCCCACATATGAATCTGCAATTCCAAGTTTCACATGTGGAGTTTTATTACTTGTGAACCTGCAAGTTAGATTATCACATGTGAAACTGCAATTCACATGTGAGGAACAAACATGATATTCTCCTCACATGTGAAAAGATGGTGTTAACATGAGAACTCTAAATTGAATGCATGTGAAAATATGGTTTCACATGAAATTTAAGCTCACCGTGTGTAAACAGCTATTTCACATGTGAAACTGCAAATTTGACATGTGTTTTTTTTTGGTAAGGGCTGTGTTCGGCTTGGTCTTTTCAGACTGACCTCTGTGTGTTCAGTTTTGTGTGTTGGCCTCTCATAATCCTAATCCTGGTTGATGCTGGCTGTTTACTGGCCTGCTGTGTCTAATGATGCTCTGTTAGATGGGCTCTGGGCTGGGAGCTCTGCTCTACTCCGAGGAGGACTGCTAGGATGGGGCTGCCTCCAGCTGTCTGCCTTAATCTCCTCTTTCTCCTCTCACCTGTCATTCCTCTGTCTGTCTGTCTGTCTGTCTGTCTGTCTGTCTGTCTGTCTGTCTGTCTGTCTCTCTCTCTCTCTCTCTCTCTCTCTCTCTCTCTCTCTCTCTCTCTCTCTCTCTCTCTCCTCTCCTCTCCTCTCCTCTCCTCTCCTCTCCTCTCCTCTCCTCTCCTCTCCTCTCCTCTCCTCTCCTCTCCTCTCCTCTCCTCTCGTCTCTGTCTGTCTCTCTTCTTTCTCTGTCTGCCTCTCTCCTCTTTTCTCTCTCTTCTCTGTCCTTTCTCTCATCAAAGATACTTGGTCCTATCAAATGCCAGGCAGTCACATTTTAGAGGATGTGATAGCTGTAAAATCTCCAGGCCTCCCAACTTCTCGTCTCTTATTTTTTGCTAGCGAGTCGCTGAAATTTGACAGCTGCGTCTACGAGCCCTGTTGCAAGTTTGAGTTGCGACGGGCTGGTTTAACACGATGCTGGATTTGGCTGTCACTCTGGCACCGGCATCAGGTCCTCCATCTTCCCAGCATGTAGCAGCAGGGAATCACACAGAGTGGCTGAGCAGGGCTTATGCTGGTGTGTGTGTGTTTGTGTGTGTGAATACCCAGATAGCATATTTGGTTCCTTGGAAGTTGTTGGAAAGAAAAGTTTTTGGGTTCCTATTGGTTCTGGAAATGAAGCCATAAGTTTCCTGACCGGTAAAACGGAACGTTTTTTCAACATTCTCCAGGATGCCAAGGGAAGCCAGGCTTCCCCACCAAACAAATTCCACCAAAAAATACGGATATTTTAGTCTCTCTGTGTTTCATAAATGTCCTTAAATTCGCAAGAGGCTGACTATCTCACCGGAGAAAGCATCCACGCAAGCGAAACAGCGCCCCTCTGTCTCTGTATGTGTAGCCCATCTATCTGATGCTGTCTGGTGAAAAAGAGTATGACATTGTTGCCGCCCATAGGGTTGAATGCAAGGGAAGCCAGCGAGCATTAGGCCTCCCTTGATAAAAAGGTATACAAATTTGCCAATCAGTGTTGAGTGAGCTCAACTGTGAATGGTCCAAAAAAGGGAAGCCAGTTTGGATTTGGCTTCAGACCAATCACATCAGACGCCAAACGTCATTGACGAAAAAAAAATGTTGTTGCATCTCGTTGTGTCGTTGTCCTCCGGTGGCTAGCTAGCTAAAATCGGCCATTTTTAAATTAGCACTGAATGAAGATATGGTTTTGACCTTGTTGTTTGACCTAATTCTCCGTACTGGCCAATGATTATAATGGTGATTCTGATCCAACCATAAATGAATACATTGTGCCTCTGGCCTGAGAGGATGGAAGTTCAACATGTAGCTACATGTAGTAGGCTAATGTTAACTAGCTGGCCTAGCGCATTGTTGCCCATGAATAGAAGTTAGGCTGGTGAGCAAGCATTTTAGCCACGTAGCCTAGGACAACAAAAACTAAAAGCGTGTACTGTATGACAGAGTGATAACCCTTTTAAGTAACACGAAAGAGAGGTGGATGGCATTGGCGTTTCTCTACAAGTAGGGTGAGTCAAGCTGTTTTTTTCCAGACACACACTACACACACACCACACACACAGAAATCAATACCATGGACAGCCACATCATATTTACTGTAGCTTAAATTGATTGGACAAAATCATTTCTGGTATCTTCTGGTTGTCACTTTTAGACTAAACATAGGTGATTTGATTATCAAATGATTGTCACATACACATGGTTAGCAGATGTTAATGCGAGTGTAGAGAAATGCTTGTGCTTCTAGTTCCGACAGTGCAGTAGAATCATAAAATACGGGACGAGATGTTAAAACTGTCCATTGTGCCAATAGATGGTATGCACTCACATGAGATTTGCAGTGATGTTGACAGAGTGGCATGGGAGGTTTATTTCTTAGACTGGGTTAAGATGTCAATTTTGGGACACATCCTCAGTAGTGTGCCTTCGAATCAGTGGGTGTTTTGTCCTTTAATCACTAAACACCCTCATCAAAGGTGGCCAGCTAAAGGGTGATCAAGCCTTAGCTTGTGTCCCATGCCCAATTAAGATTTCCCACGGGACTATGCAAGGCAGGGGCGTCCTCTTCCCTGAGCCAGCCCTACAGCTGACCGCATACCTCATATGCCCTCCTCAAGTTGGATGGATCTGAATTGGGTTCTCAGGTGGGGGTGGGGGGTCATGAAGTTATAGCCCAGCAAGGGTCCTTCCGTTTGATCCAGATCCACTGGCTGCCTCTTTCAGCTGCTTGAGAAACTGCTCTGACGGTCTGCCGCAGAGCCTGTCCATGGATTCCAAGTTCTTTCAGCAACCTGATGGTGGAAGAAGCCACGAATCCTCTGCATCCCACTTCAACTGGCCAGACTTTTGCATTCCAGCCACGCTGAGTTGCGTCTGCTGCCAACTCTGTGTAACGCAGTTTCTTACGCTCGTAGGCCTCTTCAACAGAGTTTTCCCACGGGACTGTGAGCTCTATGATGTACACAGCCTTTCGTGAAGGGGACCAGAGTATCATGTCTGGCCTAAGGTTGGTAGAAGCAATCTCAGATGGAAAAATTAGTTGTTGGCCAATATCGACAAGCATCTTCCAGTCCCGGGCCATGCCTAGGTGTCCAGTTTCTGGCTTTGTAGGAGGATGCTTGGGCCTTTTCTGTCCCTCCCGGATGAATGTTGTTGTTTTGACGGGATTGCTTGTTTTTGGAGGTAATGAATTGGTAGCACTCCTCTTGGTCTCAAGTGCTGCAGCCAGGCTCTTGAGGACCTGATTGTGCCTCCAGGTGTAGCGGCCTTGTGAGAGGCTGGTCTTGCAACCTGCCATTATATGCCTGAGAGTCGCTGGAGCTGGGCAGAGTAATATCTAACAAGTAATCTAACAATCCCCAACAACTACCTAATACACACACATCTGAAGGGGTGAATGAGAATATGTACATGTAAGTATATGGATGAGCAATGGCCGAGCGGCGTAGGCAAGGTGCAATAGATGGTATACATACAGTTTATTCATGTGATATGAGTAATGTAAGATATGTAAACCTTATTAAAAGTGCCATTATTTAGAGTCACATTGTATAAAGTGACTAGTGATCCATTTATTGAAGTGGCCAGTGATTGTGTCTCAATGTAAGCAGCAGCCTCTCTGAGTTAGTGTTTGCTGTTTAGCAGTCTGATGGCCTTGAGATAGAAGCTGTTTTTCAGTCTCTCGACCCCAGCTTTGATGCACCTGTACTGACCTCGCCTTCTGGATGGTAGCGGTGTGAACAGGCAGTGACACGGGTGGTTGATGTCATTGATTTTCTTTTTGGCCTTCCTGTGACATCGGGCGCTGTAGGTGTCATGGAGGGCAGGTAGTTTGCCCCCGGTGATGCGTTGTGCAGACCGCACCACCCTCTGGAGAGCCTTACAGTTGAGGGTGGTGCAGTTGCCGTACCAGGCTGTGATACAGCCCGACAGGATGCTCTCGATTGTTTATCTGTAAAAGTTTGTCAGGGTTTTGGGTGACAAGTCAAATTTCTTCAGTCTCCTGAGGTTGAAGAGGCTCTGTTGTGCCTTCTTCACCACTCTGTATGTGTGGGTGGACCAATTCAGATTGTCCTTGATGTGTACGCCATGGAACTTAAAACTTTCCACCTTCTCCACTGCGGTCCCGTCGATGTGGATAGGGGCGTGCTCCCTCTGCTGTTTCCTGAAGGCCACGATCAGCTCCTTTGTTTTGTTGACGTTGAGGGAGAGGTTATCTTTCTGACACAACACTCCGAGTGCCCTCACCTCTTCCCTGTAGGCTGTCTCGTCATTGTTGGTAATCAAGCCCACTATGGTTGTGTTGTCTGCAAACTTGATGATTGAGTTGGAAGCGTGCATGGCCACGCAGTCGTGGGTGAACAGGGAGTACAGGAGGGGGCTGAGCACGCACCCTTGTGGGGCCCCAGTGTTGAGGGTCAGGGAAGTGGAGATGTTGTTTCCTACCTTCACCACCTGGGGGCGGCTGTCAGAAAGTCCAGGACCCAATTGCACAGGGCGGGGTTGAGACCCAGGGCCTCCAGCTTGATGATGAGCTTGGAGGGTACTATGGTGTTGAATGCTGAGCTGTAGTCAATGAACAGCATTCTTACATAGGTATTCCTTTTGTCCAGATGAGCTTGTGCAGTGTGATGGAAATTGTGTCGTCTGTGGACCTGTTGGGGCGATGTGCAAACTGAAGTGGGTTTAGGGTGGCCGGTAATGTGGAGGTGATATGATCCATGACTAGTCTCTCAAAGCACTTCATGATGACAGAAGTGAGTGCTACGGGGTGGTAATCATTTAGTTTAGTTATTTTTGCCTTCTTGGGTACAGGAACAATGGTAGTCATCTTGAAGCATGTGGGGACAGCAGACTGTTATAGGGAGAGATTGAATATGTCCGTAAATACACCAGTCAGCTGGTCTGTGCATGCTCTGAGGACACAGCTAGGGATGCCGTCTGGGCCAGCAGCCCTGCGAGGGTTAACACATTTAAATGTTTTACTTACGTCAGCCATGGAGAAGGAGGAGGGGGGGGCAGTCCTTGTTAGCGGGCCACGACAGTTGTCCCCAAAGCGGGCAAAGAAGGTGTTTAGTTTATCTGGAAGCGTGACATCGGTGTCCGTGACGTGGCTGGTTTTCTTTTTGTAGTCCGTGATTCCCTGTAGACCCTGCCACATATGTCTCGTGTCTGAGCCGTTGAATTGCGACTCCACTTTGTCCCTGTACTGACGCATTTTGCTTGTTTGATTGCCTTGTGGAGGGAATAACTACACTGTTTATATTCAGTCATATTCCCAGTCCTCTTTCCATGGTTAAATGCGCTGGATGGCACCTTCATTGTGGAGGACAGGCTCGTGGTACTGGGTGGAGCGGAATTAGTGGAATGGTATCAAATACATCAAACAGATAAAAAAAATATATAATAATTCACCTTTATTTAACCAGGTAGGCCAGTTGAGAACAAGTTCTCATTTACAACTGCGACCTGGCCAAGATAAAGCAAAGCAGTGCGACACAAACAACAACACAGAGTTACACATGGAATATACAAACATACAGTTAATAACTCAATAGAAAATAAATAGGTTTCCATGTGTTTGATGCCATTCCATTAGTTCATTTCCAGCCATTATTATGAGCCATCCTCCCCTCAGCAGCCTCCACTGGTTTTTAAATACCATTCTTAGAACAGTCTCTGAATGTTACTAACATTTTCTGGTGGTTTTTATGGAACGTTTTCTTAATGTTCTGAGAATGGAATCTGTGTTTTTAAATGACACACGTGCTCTGAACGTTACAAAAGTTTTTTTGGTGTTTTTTATCAAACATTTTTTTTATGTTCTCGGAACAATTTGAGAACAAGACTTTAAATACAACCATGAGGAAACCTGTAAGAAACAGTCTGCCTAAGTCGTGAAATTCCCACAGAAGAACATTGTAGTGGACAGGAATATTTGATACGTGTATCTTATATATACCTCAACTATAGTGTTCTATTACTGTAACTCAACTATAGAACACCATGGTTGATTTACAGTAATATAACACTATATTTACAGTAATAGAACACTATATTTACAGTAATAGAACACTATAGTTACAGTAATAGAACACTATGGTTGAGTTACAGTAATAGAACACTATAGTTACAGTAATAGAACACTATAGTTGAGATACAGTAATAGAAGACTATGGTTGATTTACAGTAATAAAACACTATATTTACAGTAATAGAACACTATAGTTGAGTTACAGTAATAGAACACTATGGTTGATTTACAGTAATAGAACACTATAGTTACAGTAATATAACACTATAGTTGAGTTACAGTAATAGAACACTATAGTTACAGTAATAGAACACTATGGTTGATTTACAGTAATATAACACTATAGTTACAGTAATAGAACACTATAGTTGAGTTACAGTAATAGAACACTATAGTTGAGTTACAGTAATAGAACACTATAGTTACAGTATTAGAACACTATAGTTGAGTTACAGTAATAGAACACTATAGTTACAGTAACAGAACACTATGGTTGAGTTACAGTAGTAGAACACTATAGTTACAGTTATAGAACACTATAGTTACAGTAATATAACACTATAGTTGAGTTACGGTAATAGAACACTATGTTTGAGTTACAGTAATAGAACGCTATAGTTACAGTAATAGAACACTATAGTTACAGTGATAGAACACTATAGTTACAGTAATAGAACACTATGGCTGAGTTACAGTAATAGAACACTATAGTTACAGTAATAGAATATTATAGTTGAGTTACGGTAATAGAACACTATAGTTACAGTAATAGAACACTATGGCTGAGTTACAGTAATATAACACTATAGTTACAGTAATAGAACACTATAGTTACAGTAATAGAACACTATAGTTACAGTAATAGAACACTATAGTTGAGTTACAGTAATAGAACACTATAGTTGAGTTATGGTAATAGAACACTATGGCTGAGTTACAGTAATAGAACACAATAGTTACAGTAATAGAACGCTATAGTTACAGTAATATAACACTATAGTTACAGTAATAGAACACTATAGTTACAGTAATAGAACACTATAGTTACAGTAATAGAACACTATAGTTACAGTAATAGAACACTATAGTTACAGTAATAGAACACTATAGTTGAGTTACGGTAATAGAACACTATAGTTGAGTTTCTGTAATAGAACACTATGTTTGAGTTACAGTAATAGAACACTATAGATACAGTAATAGAACACTATAGTTACAGTAATAGAACACTATAGTTACAGTAATAGAACTGTTACGTTCCCCAGTTTCTGTGTTCTGTTTTGTATTTTAGTGTGTGTGTTTCAGGAGATGGCTTCCTGAAGTACTCCCCAACCAGCTGATTGGTCAACACCAGGCTAATTGGTGATTGGAGCTGACCCCGCCCCCTCGTCAAGAAGCAGCTGACACTAATCACCATTGCCACCTGAAGATTGAGAGAGGAGAGATTGAGAGAGATGAGATAAGGAGTAGAGATTTGGAGATTGAGAGAGAGAAAAATTAGATTGTGATATAGTGTGGGTTGTGTATCAGAAAGTGTGGTATGTACTGTTGTTGTTGGTAGCAGTTTTTCTATGTCCTGTGTTTGAGTGTTTGTGAAATCATTAATAATTACTCTGTTTTGTTTGTTCCCAGGGGGGAAGGAGAAGGCACTTTGGGAGTGCTTAGGCAAGAGGCCCGCGGGCATACATATACCCGTAGTATATTTACTGTCTAGGCACACTAGGTAAGACCTGGGCGGACCACCCCCTGTATTTTGGTTAGGGCACCAGGCGGTGTTAAGTTAGGTAAGTTAAGTGGGTAGGCAGGTTAGATAGGAGAGGGGGAACTTTGATATTTACTTTCTTTGCTTTGGTTCCGTCCAGCCCCTTTTCCCCATATTACTGTGTAAGAAAATAAATTCTAGTAAACGGTAAATTCTGCTTTTGTGTCATCCTTACTCGCACCTACAGTCCATACCTCTTGCACTTCAGAGAGTTGAGTTGTAGCAGGGAGTTGCGTTCCCTCTTCTCAGAGGCGTGCGTAACATAATGGGGGCTCATCCGGGATTCCATTAAACCCACCGGACCCTGCTGCACTGAGCTCTCTGTGGTTAGTGATTGAGGTGTGATGGTAGGTTGTGAGTTTGGATGACTTGTTTAGTTTGTTTTCAGTAGACTGTTGTGTACAAGATGGCTGCCTCAGCCATCTCCAAGTTCATTGAAGCGCCCTCTATTGATTGTTTGTTGAGGTTTCGAAAAGTAGACCTTATAGCTATAGCTGACCATTATGGATTTGTTATCCCTGAGAAAGCCCTAAAGGCTGAGCTTTTGGTGCTAGTCAGGGAGGGTTTAGTGAGAGAAAGAATTCTCTCATTGCAAGGAGAGGAGACGGGTAGACTTTCCGATGCCAAGTCGGAGGACAGGGCAGAGGAAGGGGTTGCTCGTACCCCCTTTACATTGCCTCGATTCGATCCTTTATCTTCTGCTTCAGGTCGTTCAGACGGGACCGCTAGGCTGAAGGTGAGGCAGGCCCGGTTAGAAATGGAGCAAAAAGATAAGGAGAGACAGATGCATTTGATCTTGAAATTAGGAAAATAGAAGCCGACAAGGAGGTGAGGATCCGACAACTGGAGATAGAAGCTGGCTCCAGTACGACTCCAAAAGCTGCTCATCATCAAGCCCACTTTGATGTAAGTAAAAATATAGCTTTAGTCCCACCATTCCGAGAGTCGGAAGTTGATTCCTATTTCTCTGCATTTGAGCGTGTGGCCGCTGCGCTACATTGGCCACTCGAGGTTTGGCCGCTCCTGTTACAATGTAAATTGTCTGGGAAAGCCCAGGAAGTAGTAGCTGCTCTCTCGCTGGAAGACAGTTTACATTACGAAACAGTTAAAACTACCGTGTTGCGGGCTTATGAGTTAGTGCCTGAAGCCTATAGACAGAGCTTCAGGAACCACAAGAAACCCTCTCACCGTACTTTTGTTGAGTTTGCTAGGGACAAAGAGTCTCTGTTTAATCGATGGTGTTCAGCCAGCAAAGCTAACACCTTTGCTGATATTCGGGAGTTGATGCTGTTGGAGGATTTTAAAAGCAACCTCCCTGATAGAATTGTAGTTCATTTAAATGAACAGAAAGTGGTGACATTGGCCCAGGCAGCAGTGTTGGCAGATGAGTACGCTTTGACACACAAGACTGTCTTTGGTGCACCTCGTTTTGAAGGTAGACTGATTACGTCATCAGTGCCTCATTCAGGTCGCTTTTCCTCTGACAAGCCTTTTCATGAGATCCGTGAATGTTTTTACTGTCACCAAAAGGGTCACGTGATTGCGGACTGCCCAGTTTTGAAAAATAAACCGAAACAGTCCCAATCACCGTCCCCAAAAAGGAAAAGTTTGGGTTTAGTCAAGTCTTTGGCTCGTCCGTTGGTCCGAGGTATTGATTCAGCATTTGAGAAATCGGATCCTGTTTATGCTCCGTTTATTTCTGCCGGTTGTGTTTCCTTAACTGGAGAACAAGCTGATCAAAAGCCAATTAAAATCTTACGAGACACCGGGGCGGCGCAGTCAGTAATCATTACTGATGCTTTACCCTGGTCTCCTGAAACGTATTGTGGCTCACATGTTATATTACAGGGCATAGAGACAAAAACAGTACCTGTACCATTACACTGGGTCCACTTAGTGTCAGATTTGGTATCAGGACGTTTCCGTGTTGGTGTAGTGTCTACACTGCCAGTAAAAGGAGTCACATTGCTATTAGGGAATGATATTGCTGGTGGTAACGTTACTCCTGTGTTAGAGGTAGAAGACAACCCAGAAATCAGAACTACAAATGAGAAATTGGTTCAAGCATTTCCACATGTTTTTCCTGCTTGTGTCTTAACGAGGGCACAATCTCGCAAGCTTGGAGATGTGGTGGATTTGGCTAGTTCCATTTTTGAGAATGTTGAAGTAGAAGACAATGCACCGAGTATTCCTTCTGCAAGTCCGACAGTTTTTACTCCTGTAAAAACTAAGAAAGGGGACTGCGAAATCGCACCCCAATTACATGACATTCTTTTGTCTGTCACCCCTGAGAAGGTGATTGAATGTCAAAAAGGAGACACCAGTCTTCGTAAGTGTTTTGCTTCGGTAATTTCCATTGAAGAAGCTAAAACTAGAGAGACTGCCTACTTTATGGAAGCAGGAGTTTTGATGCGTAAATGGGCAGCTCATGACACCGTTAATGACTGGAGTGAAGTGTGTCAAGTGGTTGTTCCTACACCGTTCCGACAGCAGGTGCTGTCACTCGCCCATGACCAGGCGTGGTCTGGACATTTGGGGATCACAAAGACTTATAACCGGGTCCTTCGTCATTTTTTCTGGCCAGGTTTGAAGTCTGACGTGGTCCAATTTTGTAAAACATGTCACGTATGTCAACTCACTGGGAAAGCGAATCAAACAGTTCCTAGAGCACCGCTCTATCCGATTCCTGTGGTGGGGGAACCGTTTGAAAGAGTGATAGTTGATTGTGTAGGTCCGTTGCCGAAAACCAGGTCAGGTAACCAGTTCCTATTAACAATAATGTGCAGTGCTACTCGATACCCAGAGGCTATTCCTCTCCGTACTATTACGGCTAAGACTGTGGTGAAGGCACTGGTGAAGTTCTTCTCTACGTTTGGACTCCCTAAAGTAATCCAAACTGATCAGGGATCCAACTTCATGTCCAAAATGTTTTCAAATGTGTTAAAGACATTGTGTATTTCCCATCAGGTCTCAAGTCCGTATCATCCAGAGAGTCAAGGGGCTCTCGAACGCTGGCATCAGACGCTGAAGGCAATGCTACGCAAGTATTGTATGGATACCAGTACCGATTGGGATGAGGGGGTGCCCTTTGTCCTATTTGCTATTAGGGAAACGATACAAGAGTCCTTAGGGTTTAGCCCTGCTGACCTTGTGTTAGGACATACCCCAAGGGGTCCGCTGAAAGTGTTGAAGGAGCATATCTTATCTCCTACACCCAGTAGCGCCCCTAAAAATGTGTTGGATTATGTCAGTAAGATGCGGGAGAGACTGCACGCCGCATGTGCGTTAGCCCAAAAGTCTCTTTCCTCTTCGCAAAAACGCATGAAGGTGCATTATGACAAAAAGGCTGTTGGCCGTTCTTTTGCACCAGGGGATCAAGTTTTAGTTTTGTTGCCAATTCCTGGCTCATCACTGTCAGCACGTTTTTCTGGACCATATCTGGTGGAAAAGAAACTCAGTGACACCAATTATGTGATAAAGACTCCAGATCGAAGGCGTTCTTCCCGTGTGTGTCATGTTAACATGCTAAAAGAATATTATGTACGTGACTCTCCAGACAGCTCCTTAAGTAAGCCGGTCCAGCCCGTCGTCTCCAGTGTGGCTGCGGTGGTGCTGAAGCCTGGCTGGGACCTAGAGGAGGATAAGGAGGATGGGTTGGAGTTACGCCATACGTTACAGCAGTGTGAACGCCTATGTAATTCAGAGATGCTGAAGAAGTTACCCTCTCAAATGGAACATTTGGATAGCGATCAAACTAAGGACCTTATCCTATTGATAAACAGTTTTCTCAGTGTGTTTCAGGACGTTCCAAGTCGCACGTCCATCTTGGAACATGACGTGGATGTGGGCAACGCTGCTCCTATACGTCAGCATCCGTACCGGGTTAATGCAAAGAAAAGGGAGGTAATGAAAAGTGAGGTAGCTTATTTATTACAGCATGACATGGCAACACCCAGTAACAGCTCCTGGAGTTCCCCATGTATTCTTGTTCCTAAGCCTGACGGTACATCCCGCTTATGCACGGACTATCGTCGAGTAAATGCAGTTACAAAGTCTGATTCTTTTCCTCTACCTCGATTAGATGACTGCATTGATAGAATTGGCTCTGCTGCTTACGTTAGTAAGTTAGATTTGTTAAAAGGTTATTGGCAGGTGCCTCTGACCTCTAGAGCTTCTGACATATCGGCTTTTGTTACGCCTGATAACTTTGTACAATACACTGTGATGCCCTTTGGCATGTGTAATGCACCTGCTACTTTTCAGCGTCTAGTTAACATTGTGTTTGCAGATGTGCCAAATTGTACTGCATACCTTGATGATGTGGTGATACATTCGTCTACTTGGTCTGATCATCTCTCCACTTTGAAAAGTGTGTTTCAGCGGTTGGAGAATGCTTCTTTAACCCTCAATTTGGCCAAGTGTGAGTTTGGGAAGGCTACGGTGACTTACTTAGGGAAACAAGTGGGACGAGGTCAAGTGCGCCCAGTAACTGGCAAGGTGGAGGCAATTGTTGCTTTTCCTGCTCCCACGACTCGACGCCAGTTGCGCAGATTCCTAGGGATGGTAGGGTACTATCGTACATTCTGTAAGAATTTCTCGACGGTAGTAGCTCCCCTTTCATCTCTGCTTAGTCCCAAGGTACCATTTAGGTGGTCCAAGGACTGTAACCATGCTTTTGAGTCCGCTAAAGCGCTACTTTGTAGTGCCCCAGTGCTTGCCGCCCCCAACTTTGACAAACCTTTTAAGTTGGAGGTTGACGCTAGTATAGTGGGGGTGGGTGCGGTTCTCTTACAGGAAGATGAAGACGGAGTGGATCGGCCCGTCAGTTTCTTCTCCCGTAAGTTCAACTCGTGTCAGTCAAGGTACTCCACAATTGAACAAGAGACGCTAGCTTTATTGCTAGCCTTACAGTTCTTTGAGGTATATGTGGGATCCAGTGCCTTGCCTGTAATGGTCTTCACGGATCATAATCCTTTAGTGTTCTTGAAGCAAATGTACAATCAGAACCGCCGCCTTATGCGGTGGGCTCTGATTGTACAAGGATATAATGTACAGATAGCCTATGTGAAGGGCTCAGCAAATGTGGTTGCTGACGCTCTATCACGGGTTTACTAACTGGGGAAGCGTTGGTTTTTGTTATTACAAACTGTATGTTTGCAATTTTTGTGGTGGGCGTGTTACGTTCCCCAGTTTCTGTGTTCTGTTTTGTATTTTAGTGTGTGTGTTTCAGGAGATGGCTTCCTGAAGTACTCCCCAACCAGCTGATTGGTCAACACCAGGCTAATTGGTGATTGGAGCTGACCCCGCCCCCTCGTCAAGAAGCAGCTGACACTAATCACCATTGCCACCTGAAGATTGAGAGAGGAGAGATTGAGAGAGATGAGATAAGGAGTAGAGATTTGGAGATTGAGAGAGAGAAAAATTAGATTGTGATATAGTGTGGGTTGTGTATCAGAAAGTGTGGTATGTACTGTTGTTGTTGGTAGCAGTTTTTCTATGTCCTGTGTTTGAGTGTTTGTGAAATCATTAATAATTACTCTGTTTTGTTTGTTCCCAGGGGGGAAGGAGAAGGCACTTTGGGAGTGCTTAGGCAAGAGGCCCGCGGGCATACATATACCCGTAGTATATTTACTGTCTAGGCACACTAGGTAAGACCTGGGCGGACCACCCCCTGTATTTTGGTTAGGGCACCAGGCGGTGTTAAGTTAGGTAAGTTAAGTGGGTAGGCAGGTTAGATAGGAGAGGGGGAACTTTGATATTTACTTTCTTTGCTTTGGTTCCGTCCAGCCCCTTTTCCCCATATTACTGTGTAAGAAAATAAATTCTAGTAAACGGTAAATTCTGCTTTTGTGTCATCCTTACTCGCACCTACAGTCCATACCTCTTGCACTTCAGAGAGTTGAGTTGTAGCAGGGAGTTGCGTTCCCTCTTCTCAGAGGCGTGCGTAACAAGAACACTATAGTTGAGTTACAGTAATAGAACACTATAGTTGAGTTACAGTAATAGAACGCTATAGTTACAGTAATAGAACACTATAGTTACAGTAATAGAACACTATAGTTACAGTAATATAACACTATAGTTAAAGTAATAGAACACTATAGTTACAGTAATAGAACACAATAGTTGAGTTACAGTAACAGAACGCTGTAGTTGAGTTACAGTAATAGAACACTATAGTTACAGTAATATAACACTATAGTTACAGTAATATAACACTATAGATACAGTAATAGAACCCTATAGTTACAGTAATAGAACACTATAGTTACAGTAATAGAACACTATAGTTACAGTAATAGAACACTATAGTTACAGTAATAGAACACTATAGTTACAGTAATAGAACACTATAGTTGAGTTACGGTAATAGAACACTATGTTTGAGTTACAGTAATAGAACGCTATAGTTACAGTAATAGAACACTATAGTTACAGTAATAGAACACTATAGTTACAGTAATAGAACACTATGGCTGAGTTACAGTAATAGAACACTATAGTTACAGTAATAGAACATTATAGTTGAGTTACGGTAATAGAACACTATAGTTACAGTAATAGAACACTATGGCTGAGTTACAGTAATATAACACTATAGTTACAGTAATAGAACACTATAGTTACAGTAATAGAACACTATAGTTACAGTAATAGAACACTATAGTTGAGTTACAGTAATAGAACACTATAGTTACAGTAATAGAACATTATAGTTGAGTTACGGTAATAGAACACTATAGTTACAGTAATAGAACGCTATGGCTGAGTTACAGTAATATAACACTATAGTTACAGTAATAGAACACTATAGTTACAGTAATAGAACGCTATAGTTACAGTAATAGAACACTATAGTTACAGTAATAGAACGCTATAGTTACAGTAATAGAACACTATAGTTACAGTAATAGAACACTATAGTTACAGTAATATAACACTATAGTTACAGTAATAGAACACTATAGTTACAGTAATAGAACACTATAGTTGAGTTACAGTAACAGAACGCTGTAGTTGAGTTACAGTAATAGAACACTATAGTTACAGTAATAGAACACTATAGATACAGTAATAGAACCCTATAGTTACAGTAATAGAACACTATAGTTACAGTAATAGAACACTATAGTTACAGTAATAGAACACTATAGTTACAGTAATAGAACACTATAGTTGAGTTACGGTAATAGAACACTATGTTTGAGTTACAGTAATAGAACGCTATAGTTACAGTAATAGAACACTATAGTTACAGTAATAGAACACTATAGTTACAGTAATAGAACACTATGGCTGAGTTACAGTAATAGAACACTATAGTTACAGTAATAGAACATTATAGTTGATTTACGGTAATAGAACACTATAGTTACAGTAATAGAACACTATGGCTGAGTTACAGTAATATAACACTATAGTTACAGTAATAGAACACTATAGTTACAGTAATAGAACACTATAGTTACAGTAATAGAACACTATAGTTGAGTTACAGTAATAGAACACTATAGTTACAGTAATAGAACATTATAGTTGAGTTACGGTAATAGAACACTATAGTTACAGTAATAGAACACTATGGCTGAGTTACAGTAATAGAACACTATAGTTACAGTAATAGAACACTATAGTTACAGTAATAGAACACTATAGATACAGTAATAGAACCCTATAGTTACAGTAATAGAACACTATAGTTACAGTAATAGAACACTATAGTTACAGTAATAGTACACTATAGTTACAGTAATAGAACACTATAGTTACAGTAATAGAACACTATAGTTGAGTTACGGTAATAGAACACTATAGTTGAGTTTCTGTAATAGAACACTATGTTTGAGTTACAGTAATAGAACACTATAGATACAGTAATAGAACCCTATAGTTACAGTAAGAGAACACTATAGTTGAGTTACGGTAACAGAACACTATAGTTGAGTTACGGTAATAGAACACTATAGTTGAGTTACAGTAATAGAACACTATAGTTGAGTTACAGTAATAGAACACTATAGTTGAGTTACAGTAATAGAACACTATAAATACAGTAATAGAACCCTATAGTTACAGTAATAGAACACTATAGATACAGTAATATAACACTATATTTACAGTAATAGAACACTATAGTTGAGTTACAGTAATAGAACACTATAGTTGAGTTACAGTAATAGAACACTATAGATACAGTAATAGAACTCTATAGTTACAGTAATAGAACACTATAGATACAGTAATATAACACTATAGTTACAGTAATAGAACACTATAGTTGAGTTACAGTCATAGAACACTATAGATACAGTAATAGAACCCTATAGTTACAGTAATAGAACACTATAGTTACAGTAATATAACACTATATTTACAGTAATATAACACTATAGTTGAGTTACAGTAATAGAACACTATAGATACAGTAATAGAACACTATAGTTACAGTAATAGAACCCTATAGTTACAGTAATAGAACACTATAGTTACAGTAATATAACACTATATTTACAGTAATAGAACACTATAGTTGAGTTACAGTAATAGAACACTATAGATACAGTAATAGAACCCTATAGTTACAGTAATAGAACACTATAGTTGAGTTACGGTAATAGAAGACTATGGCTGAGTTACAGTAATAGGCAATGAAGAAATGTCTTGAGAATGGAATTCTAAATCAATTTAATTTCCTTTGTAGAATGAAGGGATTCACACACAAGGCATAAAGCTTAAGGTACAAAGCAATGCTGACATTAACAAAGCATTATTCTAGGCATGATCAGAGCGAGAAAGAGAGAGACAAAGAAACCATGTGCCATGGCCCATAGCTCATGGGAGAGAGAGAAAGGGTGTAGGTATCTCAGCACAGCGGGTCAGAAAGAGAAAGGGTGTAGGTATCTCAGCACAGCGGGACAGAAAGAGAAAGGGTGTAGGTATCTCAGCACAGCAGGTCAGGAAGAGAAAGGGTGTAGGTATCTCAGCAAGGCAGGTCAGGAAGAGAAAGGGTGTAGGTATCTCAGCACAGCAGGACAGGAAGAGAAAGGGTGTAGGTATCTCAGCACAGCAGGACAGGAAGAGAAAGGGTGTAGGTATCTCAGCACAGCAGGTCAGGAAGAGAAAGGGTGTAGGTATCTCAGCACAGCAGGTCAGGAAGAGAAAGGGTGTAGGTATCTCAGCACAGCAGGTCAGGAAGAGAAAGGGTGTAGGTATCTCAGCACAGCAGGACAGGAAGAGAAAGGGTGTAGGTATCTCAGCACAGCAGGTCAGGAAGAGAAAGGGTGTAGGTATCTCAGCACAGCAGGTCAGACACATAAAATTCAAATACAGTATGTCTGAGACCCTTCATGACATCTGAGTTGTTTGCATTCAGAATCTGAATATCTGACCAATAGTATTACTATAAAGTTAACCTCCAATCCAGATATGAGACCAATATGATGTAATCACAACAAAACCTCTGCTTCTCAGTGGTGTGACAATGGGGGTTGGTGAGATCAACACAGAGAAGGCTGAATTCCTCAGAAGACATTAAAAACCTTTTTGCGTAGAGTGTTGATGAGAAGTGTCACTTCGGGGGGCTGCCCTACTATGTTGTCTCTTAACGTTCTCGGAACAATGTGACAACATGCTTTAAAATAGAACCACGAGGAAACGTTGTGCTGAAGTACTGAAATTACCACAGAAGAACGTTGTTTTTATAACGTTCTCTGAACTATTTGAGAACATTCCCAATGTCAAACCAGTTGTGGAACGGTCCTACAAGATTACCAACATTTAAATTAAATGTAACCGTGTTTGATCTTTTAAATAATTAAATACCAAAGTAAATAGCGTTTTTTTTGTCAAGTTACTTAAATGTGCTGAGAATGTTCCCATGCCTAGCAACTATCCTGCACCTTTCCCAGAAAGTTGTAGGAAGGTTTTATGCTATATAACCATAGGACAACTACGATCTCAGCAAGCTCTAGGAAACATAAGGTCCTCAGAACGTTATGTGCTAGCTGGGGATGACTGAGGTAGAAAGGCAGAGAGAGAAACTGTGCTTTCGTGTGTTGCTATGTTGGCTGTCTGATGTTGCCATACTGATGATGTATCACTTGAGCAAATAACAGGAGCACCACTAATTAGTAGAAATTTTGACCCACATCAGTGCCTCGGTACACAGTGGAACTCTAGGCTCACAGTACACAGACATCTTAAATGCATAATTACCCACCTCTATCTATCAGTCTCTCTAGCTCTTCCTCTCTCCCTCTCTCTTTCTTTCTGCTCTCTCTTTTTGTGCTCTTCCACCCTCTCTCTCTCCGTCCCCCTCCCTCCCTCTCTTACACCAAGCCAGATAGATGCTGTTCTGCTCTGTGTTATATTGTGCTAGCTAGCTCTCCCCTGAGCTTCGTCTCTCTGTCTTTTTCATTAGCAGGATTTATCGGCAGTAGTAATTACAGAACGCTTTTAAGCCCCAGACGCCACCAGCCAGCCAGCAAGGCCCTGATGAAAAATATCATGCATTAGCACTGATGCTGCTAAACTGGTGAGAACTATATTTGCTCCTTTTTTGTAATAGGCTTGTTGTGCCTTTTACAAAGGCAGCAGAGACTGGCTGTAATAAATGAGGGTTGCTTTGAGTGATATAATCATAATAATAATAATAATGATAATAGTAATAGTTGTAGGGTGGCTGTACAGTAACATGCACTGGGATTCACACATCATGCAAACCAACATACAGACATGTAGATAGAAACACGCACACACTCACACGCGCACGCGCGCGCGCACGCACACACACACGCACACACACACGCACACACACACACACACACACACACACACACACACACACACACACACACACACACACACACACACACACACACACACACACACACACACACACACACACACACACACACACACACACACACACACACACACACACACACACACACACACACACACACACACACACACAGCCTCTTTCCACTCGATGAAGCTCTCCTTTGGCTAAAAGTTCAGATATTCCCCAGGTTTGCATTCTGCTGACGTCCTAGCTGAGCAGACAAAGAGATGACACAGACAGACAATTGTGACATGAATGGCCAAGCTTCAAATGGTATAAGAGTCAGTCAGTCACATCTGCCATCTGCCCTGCATCAGATCCTCCAACGCAATGCCTGCAGCACCGCATTTCTTCTCCTGAACCACCAGGTGGCACTGTGGCACTGTGGGGGAGTTGGAGGTGCTGCTGCGAAGAGACTGGAGATAGGGAGCACACAATACACACACACACACACACACACACAGACAGACACACACAGACAGACGGACGGACGGACGGAGGGCAGAGGGAGTTGGGTTTGATAAACACATAAATAAAACTGTAGATGGTTCATAGATGTCAGCTTCCTGCAGTCTGAGACCCCAGAGCATTGGCCTTTCAGGAAAATGATGTGCTTGATTAACATCAGTCCTGGGTGTGCGCTGATGGGAATGGATCTCCCATTTGGGCTGTTTGTTAGTTTGTTAGTCAGGCTGACGGCTGGGATTATGGCCATGGTAGTGGTCTGGCAGGGAGGATGGGCGATTGGGCAGACTGTGGTTATATGTGATGGAGGAGAAGAACATTATACCAGTGTGTGTGGGTGTGTGTGTGTCTGTGGGTGTGTTTGTGCTCGTGTGTGTGTGTTAAGATATGTGTATATGTATGTACTTGTGTTAGTGTGTAAGACTCTCTGGATAAGAGTTTCTGCTAAATGACTCACGTGTTTAGAATACACAATAGGTGTTGTATCCATACATCCAGTCACCCTGAGATCCAATCACCCTGAGATCCAGTCACCCTGGGATCCAGTCACCCTGGGATCCACTCACCCTGGGATCCACTCACCCTGAGATCCAGTCACCCTGGGATCCACTCACCCTGGGATCCAGTCACCCTGGTACCCAGTCACCCTGGGATCCACTCACCCAGGGATCCACTCACCCTGAGATCCAGTCACCCTGGGATCCAGTCACCCTGGGATCCACTCACCCTGAGATCCAGTAACCCTGGGATCCACTCACCCAGGGATCCAGTAACCCTGGGATCCAGTCACCCAGGGACCCAGTCACCCTGGGATCCACTCACCCTGGTATCCAGTCACCCTGGGATCCAGTAACCCTGGGATCCACTCACCCTGGGATCCAGTAACCCAGGGACCCAGTCACCCTGGGATCCAGTCACCCTGGGATCCAGTCACCCTGGGATCCAGTCACCCTTGGATCCAGTCACCCTGGGATCCAGTCACCCTGGGATCCAGTCACCCTGGGATCCACTCACCCTGAGATCCAGTCACCCTGGGATCCACTCACCCTGAGATCCGGTAACCCTGGGACCCACTCACCCAGGGATCCAGTAACCCTGGGATCCAGTCACCCAGGGACCCAGTCACCCTGGGATCCACTCACCCTGGTATCCAGTCACCCTGGGATCCAGTAACACTGGGATCCACTCACCCTGGGATCCAGTAACCCAGGGACCCAGTCACCCTGGGATCCACTCACCCTGGGATCCAGTCACCCAGGGATCCAGTAACCCTGGGATCCACTCACCCTGGGATCCAGTCACCCTGGGATCCAGTCACCCTGGGATCCAGTCACCCTGGGATCCACTCACCCTGAGATCCAGTCACCCTGGGATCCACTCACCCTGAGATCCAGTAACCCTGGGACCCACTCACCCAGGGATCCAGTAACCCTGGGATCCAGTCACCCAGGGACCCAGTCACCCTGGGATCCAGTCACCCTGGTATCCAGTCACCCTGGGATCCAGTCACCCTGGGATCCACTCACCCTGGGATCCACTCACCCTGAGATCCAGTCACCCTGGGATCCACTCACCCTGGGATCCAGTCACCCTGGTACCCAGTCACCCTGGGATCCAGTCACCCTGGGATCCACTCACCCTGGGATCCAGTCACCCTGGTATCCAGTCACCCTGGGATCCAGTCACCCAGGGACCCAGTCACCCTGGGATCCACTCACCCTGGGATCCAGTCACCCAGGGATCCAGTAACCCTGGGATCCACTCACCCAGGGATCCAGTAACCATGGGATCCACTCACCCTGAGATCCAGTCACCCTGGGATCCAGTCACCCTGGGATCCAGTCACCATGGGATCCAGTCACCATGGGATCCACTCACCCTGAGATCCAGTCACCCTGGGATCCAGTCACCCTGGGATCCACTCACCCTGGGATCCACTCACCCTGAGATCCAGTCACCCTGGGATCCACTCACCCTGAGATCCAGTCACCCTGGGATCCACTCACCCTGAGATCCGGTAACCCTGGGACCCACTCACCCAGGGATCCAGTAACCCTGGGATCCAGTCACCCAGGGACCCAGTCACCCTGGGATCCACTCACCCTGGTATCCAGTCACCCTGGGATCCAGTAACACTGGGATCCACTCACCCTGGGATCCAGTAACCCAGGGACCCAGTCACCCTGGGATCCACTCACCCTGGGATCCAGTCACCCAGGGATCCAGTAACCCTGGGATCCACTCACCCTGGGATCCAGTCACCCTGGGATCCAGTCACCCTGGGATCCAGTCACCCTGGGATCCACTCACCCTGAGATCCAGTCACCCTGGGATCCACTCACCCTGAGATCCAGTAACCCTGGGACCCACTCACCCAGGGATCCAGTAACCCTGGGATCCAGTCACCCAGGGACCCAGTCACCCTGGGATCCACTCACCCTGGTATCCAGTCACCCTGGGATCCAGTAACACTGGGATCCACTCACCCTGGGATCCAGTCACCCAGGGACCCAGTCACCCTGGGATCCACTCACCCTGAGATCCAGTAACCCTGGGATCCAGTAACCCAGGGACCCAGTCACCCTGGGATCCAGTCACCCTGGGATCCAGTCACCCTGGGATCCAGTCACCCTTGGATCCAGTCACCCTGGGATCCAGTCACCCTGGGATCCAGTCACCCTGGGATCCACTCACCCTGAGATCCAGTCACCCTGGGATCCACTCACCCTGAGATCCAGTAACCCTGGGACCCACTCACCCAGGGATCCAGTAACCCTGGGATCCAGTCACCCAGGGACCCAGTCACCCTGGGATCCACTCACCCTGGTATCCAGTCACCCTGGGATCCAGTAACACTGGGATCCACTCACCCTGGGATCCAGTAACCCAGGGACCCAGTCACCCTGGGATCCACTCACCCTGGGATCCAGTCACCCAGGGATCCAGTAACCCTGGGATCCACTCACCCTGGGATCCAGTCACCCTGGGATCCAGTCACCCTGGGATCCAGTCACCCTGGGATCCACTCACCCTGGGATCCAGTCACCCTGGTATCCAGTCACCCTGGGATCCAGTCACCCAGGGACCCAGTCACCCTGGGATCCACTCACCCTGGGATCCAGTCACCCAGGGATCCAGTAACCCTGGGATCCACTCACCCAGGGATCCAGTAACCATGGGATCCACTCACCCTGAGATCCAGTCACCCTGGGATCCAGTCACCCTGGGATCCAGTCACCATGGGATCCAGTCACCATGGGATCCACTCACCCTGAGATCCAGTCACCCTGGGATCCAGTCACCCTGGGATCCAGTCACCCTGGGATCCACTCACCCTGGGATCCACTCACCCAGGGACCCACTCACCCTGGGATCCAGTCACCCTGGGATCCAGTCACCCTGGGATCCACTCACCCTGAGATCCAGTCACCCTGGGATCCACTCACCCTGAGATCCAGTAACCCTGGGACCCACTCACCCAGGGATCCAGTAACCCTGGGATCCAGTCACCCAGGGACCCAGTCACCCTGGGATCCACTCACCCTGGTATCCAGTCACCCTGGGATCCAGTAACACTGGGATCCACTCACCCTGGGATCCAGTAACCCAGGGACCCAGTCACCCTGGGATCCACTCACCCTGGGATCCAGTCACCCAGGGATCCAGTAACCCTGGGATCCACTCACCCTGGGATCCAGTCACCCTGGGATCCAGTCACCCTGGGATCCAGTCACCCTGGGATCCACTCACCCTGGGATCCAGTCACCCTGGTATCCAGTCACCCTGGGATCCAGTCACCCAGGGACCCAGTCACCCTGGGATCCACTCACCCTGGGATCCAGTCACCCAGGGATCCAGTAACCCTGGGATCCACTCACCCAGGGATCCAGTAACCATGGGATCCACTCACCCTGAGATCCAGTCACCCTGGGATCCAGTCACCCTGGGATCCAGTCACCATGGGATCCAGTCACCATGGGATCCACTCACCCTGAGATCCAGTCACCCTGGGATCCAGTCACCCTGGGATCCAGTCACCCTGGGATCCACTCACCCTGGGATCCACTCACCCAGGGACCCACTCACCCTGGGATCCAGTCACCCTGGGATCCAGTCACCCTGGGATCCACTCACCCTGGGATCCACTCACCCTGGGATCCAGTCACCCTGGGATCCATCCAAGTCCTTTGGCTCCTAACACCAGTCCTTTGGCTCCTAACACCAGTCCTTTGGCTCCTAACACCAGTCCTTTGGCTCCTAACACCAGTCCTCTGGCCCCTAGCACCAGTCCTCTGGCTCCTAACACCAGTCCTCTGGCCCCTAGCACCAGTCCTTTGGCTCCTAACACCAGTCCTCTGGCTCCTAACACCAGTCCTCTGGCTCCTAACACCAGTCCTCTGGCTCCTAACACCAGTACTCTGGCTCCTAACACCAGTCCTCTGGCTCCTAACACCAGTCATCTGGCTCCTAACACCAGTCCTTTGGCTCCTAACACCAGTCCTCTGGCCCCTAACACCAGTCCTCTGGCCCCTAACACCAGTCCTCTGGCTCCTAGCACCAGTCCTCTGGCCCCTAACACCAGTCCTCTGGCGCCTAACACCAGTCCTCTGTCTCCTAACACCAGTCCTGTGGCTCCTAACACCAGTCCTTTGGCTCCTAACACCAGTCCTCTGGCTCCTAACACCAGTCCTTTGGCTCCTAACACCAGTCCTTTGGCTCCTAGCACCAGTCCTCTGGCCCCTAGCACCAGTCCTCTGGCTCCTAACACCAGTCCTCTGGCTCCTAACACCAGTCCTCTGGCTCCTAACACCAGTCCTCTGGCTCCTAACACCAGTCCTCTGGCCCCTGGCACCAGTCCTCTGGCTCCTAACACCAGTCCTCTGGCCCCTAGCACCAGTCCTTTGGCTCCTAACACCAGTCCTTTGGCTCCTAGCACCAGCTAACTCTACGCGGCCCGCCTCTCTAAGTGTGACTCCACAGGTCTCCATCACTCACATCACACACAGGTTGGAGGGATGGAGGGATGGAAAGATGGAGGGATGGAGGGAAGGAGGGATGGAGCGACGGAGGGAAGGAGGGACGGAGGGATGAAGGGATAAAAAGATGGAGGGATGGAGGGACGGAGGGATGGAGGGACGGAGGGATGGAGAGACGGAGAGACGGAGGGATGGAGGGATGTATGGATGGAGGGAAGGATGGATGGAGCGACGGAGGGATTGAGGGATGGAGGGATGGAGAGACAGAGGGATGGAGGGATGGAGGGATGGAAAGAAGGAGGAATGGAGGGAAGGAGGGATGGAGCGACGGAGGGATTGAGGGATGGAGAGAAGGAGGGATGGAGAGACAGAGGGAGGGATGGACGCATTGATGGAAAGATGGAGGTATAGAGGGAAGGAGAGATGGAGAGATGGAGAGATTGAGGGATGGAGGGATGGGAAGATGGAGGGGTGGAGGGAAGGAGAGATGGAGAGATGGAGGGATGGAAAGATGGAGGAATGGAGGCAAGGAGAGATGGAGAGATCGAGGGATGGAGGGATGGGAAGATGGAGGGATGGAGGGAAGGAGAGATGGAGGAATGGAGGCAAGGAGAGATGGAGAGATCGAGGGATGGAGGGATGGGAAGATGGAGGGAAGGAGAGATGGAGGGATCGAGGAATGGAGGGATGGAAAGATGGAGGGATGGAGGGAAGGAGAGATGGAGGGATGGAAAGATGGAGGAATGGAGGCAAGGAGAGATGGAGAGATCGAGGGATGGAGGGAAGGAGAGATGGAGGGATCGAGGGATGGAGGGATGGGAAGATGGAGAGATGGAGAGATCGAGGGATGGAGGGATGGGAAGATGGAGGGATGGAGGGAAGGAGAGATGGAGGGATCGAGGGATGGAGGGATGGGAAGATGGAGGGATGGAGGGAAGGAGAGATGGAGGGATGGAAAGATGGAGGAATGGGAAGATGGAGGAATGGAGGCAAGGAGAGATGGAGGGATGGAGAGAAGGAGGGATCGAGGGATGGAAGGAGGCTAGTTTCTGGCCCTCTGCAAATGTCTCAGACTAGGAGTGCTGATCTAGTATCTGGTCCTCCTTGTCAGTGTAATCTCAATCATTATGATCTAAAGGGCAAAACTGATCCTACAGTAGGTCAGCACTGCTACTCTGATAGGTTGTGTAAATACGGGCCCTGTAACACTCACTGGACGGCACAGCATGATACTGTCTAGGTCTCTTGTTACCGTAGCTTCCTTCCTGCCGAGCCAGTAAACTGCCACTGTGTCTCTATGTTACTGTCAGGACTAGGTTGTCTATAGGTTGTCTCTATGTTACTGTCAGGACTAGGTTGTCTATAGGTTGTCTCTATGTTACTGTCAGGACTAGGTTGTCTATAGGTTGTCTCTATGTTACCGTCAGGACTAGGTTGTCTCTATGTTACTGTCAGGACTAGGTTGTCTATAGGTTGTCTCTATGTTACTGTCAGGACTAGGTTGTCTATAGGTTGTCTCTATGTTACTGTCAGGACTAGGTTGTCTCTATGTTACTGTCAGGACTAGGTTGTCTATAGGTTGTCTCTGTCTGTGCTACTATCAGTACTAGGTTGTCTATAGGTTGTCTCTATGTTACCGTCAGGACTAGGTTGTCTCTATGTTACTGTCAGGACTAGGTTGTCTATAGGTTGTCTCTATGTTACTGTCAGGACTAGGTTGTCTATAGGTTGTCTCTATGTTACCGTCAGGACTAGGTTGTCTCTATGTTACTGTCAGGACTAGGTTGTCTATAGGTTGTCTCTATGTTACTGTCAGGACTAGGTTGTCTATAGGTTGTCTCTATGTTACTGTCAGGACTAGGCTGTCTATAGGTTGTCCCTATGTTACTGTCAGGACTAGGTTGTCTATAGGTTGTCTCTATGTTACTGTCAGGACTAGGTTGCCCATAGGTTGTCTCTATGTTACTATCAGGACTAGGTTGTCTATAGGTTGTCTCTATGTTACTATCAGGACTAGGTTGTCTATAGGTTGTCTCTATGTTACTGTCAGGACTAGGTTGTCTACAGGTTGTCCCTATGTTACTGTCAGGACTAGGTTGGATTTCTCTTTTCTCTATGACCGAACTTCGGTGTGTCTTATAGGGTTAGAGGTGAAGGGTCAGAGGTGTGTGGCTGTCCAGCTCTATGGGGAACATGTCTTACTGAGTCTTGTTATAGCAGTGTGCCACATTATAGAGCTCCTGCCAGCCTGCATGCTCAGTTGGCCCCTGCAGGTAGAGGGGGGTGACCCTGTGCACCGCTACTGCCTCCCTGTGTTGTGGCTGGCGGCACAGATTAAAGGAGCCGTTATAGTCCCTGGTTAGATCAGCATTGAGCTGCTCTGCTCTGCTGCTCTGCTCCAGCCCCCCGGCACTGGCTACGGTATAGGGAACATACCATCCCCTTCCCTCCCTTCACGGACACACACACACACACGCACACGCACACGCACACGCACACGCACTCACACACACACACACACACACACACACACACACACACACACACACACACACACACACACACACACACACACACACACACACACACACACACACACACACACACACACACACACACACACACACACACACACACACACACACACACACACACACACACCCACCACCACCACCACCACCACCAAGGCATCAACACCATAGCTAGTGAATTGTGTTTCAGCTAGTCTGCAGGATCATGGAACTCACATTTTTCTCATGTTCCTCCTCCAGGCTGTTTCTGTTTTCTTTCTCTCATTCCCCCCTCCCTCCCCTCCTTTCCTTCTCCCTTTCTATCCATCTCTATCCCTCTCTCTTCTCCTCTTCACTCTCCCTCACTCCCTCCTTTCCCTCTCTCTCCTCCTCCTCCCCTCTCCCTATCTTTCCCTCTCTCTCCTCCTCCTCCCCTCTCCCTATCTTTCCCTCTCTCTCCTCCTCCTTCCCTCTCCCTATCTTTCCCTCTCTCTCCTCCTCCTCCCCTCTCCCTATCTTTCCCTCTCTCTCCTCCTCCTCCCCTCTCCCTATCTTTCCCTCTCTCTCCTCCTCCTCCCCTCTCCCTATCTTTCCTTCTCTCTCCCTATCTTTCCCTCTCTCTCCTCCTCCTCCCCTCTCCCTATCTTTCCCTCTCTCTCCTCCTCCTTCCCTCTCCCTGTCTTTCCCTCTCTCTCCTCCTCCTTCCCT